>NW_022299337.1:0-4194 GCF_002776525.5 Piliocolobus tephrosceles
GCAACAGTGTTAGCAAACTGTTCCATGAAGGGAAGGGTGGAACTCTGTGTGAGGAAGTCACAAATCAGAAAGCGATCTCTCAGAAAGCTATTCTCTAGTTGTTATATGACGATAGTTACTTTTTCACAGTGGGCCCGAATTGGCTCTCAAATATCACTTCACATATTCCAGGAAGAGAGTGTTAGTAAACTGCTTCCTGCGGATTATGTTGTAACTCTGTGAGATGAATTCACAGATCACAAAGAAATTTCTCTGAAAGCTTCTCTCTCTTTTTTAACTGATGATATTTCCTTTATCAGCGCAGGCCTACTTGCCATCAAGAGTAACCTTTCTTAGTTTCTTCAAAGAGAGTATTAATGGCTTGCTCTAGGAAATATAAGTGTAACTCGGTGAGATAAATTCACACATCAACAAGAAGCTTCTAAGGAAGCTTCTTTCTAGTTTTCATCTGAGGAGATTTACTTTGTCACCATAAGCTTCATTGCGCTAAGAAAAGTCCCATTGCAGTTTTCCAGAAAACTGTGTTAGCAAACTGATGACTGAAAAGAAACATGTAACTCTGTGAGTTGCATTCACACATCTTAATGCAGTTTCTCAGATGGCTTCTTTCCAGTTTCTGTCTGACGATATATCCTTTCTCACCATATTCCTAAATGAGCTCCCAAATATCACATTGCAGAATCCACAGCAACAGTGTTAGCAAACTGTTCCAAGAAGGGAAGGGTGGAACTCTCTATGATGAATTCACACATCAGAAAGCAATCTCGCTGAAAGCTATTCTCTAGTTGTTATGTGAGGATACTTCCTTTTTCACAGTGGACCCGAATTGGCTTCCAAATATCACTTTGCAGATTGAACGATAGAGTGATAGCAAACTGCTTCCTGAGGAATAAATTGTGACACTGTCAGATGAATTCACAGATCACAAAGAAATTTCTCAGAAAGTTTCTCTCTCGTTTTTCACTGATGATATTTCCTTTATCATCCCAGGGGTCCATGAGATCCAAAGTAACATGTCTTCATATCTTCAAATACAGTATAAATGGCCTGCTCCAGGAAATATAAGTGTTATCCTGTGAGATGAATTCACACATCAAGAAGAAGTTTCTAAGAAAGCTGCTTTCTAGTTTTTATCTGAGGAGATTTCCTTTGTCACCATAACCTTCACTGCAATGAGAAATATCCCATTGCAGATTTCCAGAATACTGTGTTAGCAAACTCATGACTGAAGAGAAACGTGTAGCTCTGTGAGTTGCATTCACACATCACAATGCAGTTTCTCTGAAGGCTTCTTTCCAGTTTCTGTCTGAGGATACATCCTTTCTCACCATAGCCCTCAATGTCTTCCCAAATATCACATTGCAGAATCCACGGCAACAGTGTTGGCAAACTGTTCCCAGAAGGGAAGGGTGGAACTCTGTGTGATGAAGTCACACGTCAGAAAGCAATATCTCAGAAAGCTATTCTCTAGTTCTTATGTGAGGATACTTCCTTTTTCACAGTGGTCCCGATTTGGCTCCCAAATATCACTTTACAGATTCCACGAAAAGAGTGTTAGCAAACTGCTTCCTGAGAAATAAGTTGTATCTCTGTGAGATGAACTCACAGATCACAAAGAAATTTCTCAGGAAGCTTCTCTCGCGTTTTTTACTGAAGATATTACCTTTAACAGCGAAGCCCCCCTTGTGATCCAAAGTAACCTTTCTTAGTTTCTTCAAAGACAGTGTTAATGGCCTGCTCCAAGAAATATAAGTGTAACTCTGTGAGATGAATTCACACATCAAAAAAAAGTTTCTAAGGAAGCTTCTTTCTAGTTTTCATCTGACTAGCTTTCCTTTGTCACCATAAGCTTCATTGCGCTGAGAAATATCCCATTGCAGATTTCCAGAAAACTGTGTTAGCAAACTGATGACTGAAGAGACACGTGTAACTCTGTGAGTTGCATTCGCATATCGCAACGCAGTTTCTCAGAAGGCTTCTTTCCAGTTTCTGTCTGAGGATATATCCTTTCTCACCATAGCCCTCAATGTGCTCCCAAATATCCCATTGCAGAATCCACGGCAACCGTGTAGGAAAACTGTTCGAAGAAGGGAAGTATGGAACTCTGTGTGATGAAGTCACACATCGAAAGCAATCTCCCAGAAAGCTATTCAGTAGTTGTTATGTGAGGATACTTCATTTTTCACAGTGGGCCCGATTTGGCTCCCAAATATCACTATACAGATTCCACGAAAAGAGTGTTAGCAAACTGCTTCTTGCAGAATGTGTTGTAACTCTGTGAGATGAAATCACAGATCACAAACAAATTTCTCAGAAAGCTTCTCTCTTTTTTAACTGATGATATTTCCTTTATCAGCGCAGGCCGACATGTGATCCAAAGTAACCTTTCCTAGTTTCTTCAAAGAAAGTATTAATGGAATGCTCCATGAAGTATAAGTGTAACTCTGTGAGATGAATTCACACATCAACAAGAAGTTTCTAAGGAAGCTTCTTTCTAGCTTTCATCTGAGGAGATTTCCTTTATCACCATAAGCTGCATTGTGCTGTGAAATATCCCATTGCTGATTCCCAGACAACTGTGAAAGCAAACTGATGACTGAAGGAAATCTGTAACCCTGTTTTGTCCATTCAGACATCGCAATGCAGTTTCTCAGAAGGCTTTTTTTAAGTTTCTGTCTGAGGATATATCCTTTCTCACCATAGCCCACAATGAGCTCCCAAACATCACATTGCAGAATTCACGGCAACAGTGTTAGCAAACTGTTCCAAGAAGGGAAGGGTGGAACTCTGTGTGATGAAGTCATATGTCAGAAGGAAATCTCTCAGAAAGCTATTCTCCAGTTGTTATGTGTGGATACTTCCTTTTTCACAGTGGGCCCGAATTGGCTCCCAAATATCACTTTACTGATTCCACGAAAAGAGTGTTAGCAAACTGCTTCCTGAGGAATAAGTAGAAACTCTGTGAGATGAATTCACAGATCATAAAGAAATTTCTCAGAAATCTTCTCTCACTTTTTTCACTGATGATATTTCCTTTGCCAGCACAGGCCTCCATGCGATCCAAATAACCTTTCTTAGTTTCTTCAAAGATAGTATTAATGGCCTGCTCCATGAAATATAAGTGAAACTCTGTGAGATGAATTCACACATCAACCAGAAGTTTCTAAGGAAGCTTCTTTCTAGTTTTCATCTCAGGAGATTTCCTTTGTCACCATATGCTTCATTGCGCTGAGAAATGTTCCACTGCAGATTTCCAGAAAACTGTGTTAGCAAATTGATGACTGAAGAGAAATGTTTAACTCTGTGAATTGCATTCACAAATCACAATGCAGTTTCTCAGAAGGCTTCTTTCCAGTTTCAGTCTGAGGATATATCCTTTCTCACAATAGCCCTCAATGAGCTCCCAAATATCACATTGCAGAATCCACGGGAGAAACGTGTAACTCTGTGAGTTGCATTCACATATCGCAATGCAGTTTCTCAGAAGGCTTCTTTCTATTTTCCGCCTGAGGGAATATTCCTTCTCACCATAGCCCTCAATGAGCTCCCAAATATCACATTGCAGTATACACGGAAACAGTGTTAGCAAACTGCTCCATGAAGGGAAGGGTGGAACTCTGTGTGATGAAGTCACATATCAGAAAGCAATCTCTCAGAAAGCTATTCTCCAGTTGTTATGTGAGGATACTTCCTTTTTCACAGTGGGACCGATTTGGATCCCAAATACCACTTTACAGATTCCAATAAAAGAGTTTTATCAAACTGCTTCCTGAGGAATAAGTTGTATCTCTCTGAGATGAATTCACGGATCACAAAGAAATTTTTCAGAAAACTTCTCTCTCCTTTCTCACTGATGATATTTCCTTTATCAGCCCAGGCCTCAATGGGATCCAAAATATCCTTTCTTAGTTTCTTCAAAGAGAGTGTTAATGACCTGCTCCCTAAAATATAAATGTAATTCCGTGAGATGAATTCACACATCAACAAGAAGATTCTAAGGAAGCTTCATTCTAGTTTTCGTCTTGGGAGATTTCCTCTGTCACCATAAGCTTCATTGCGCTGAGAAATATCCCATTGCAGATTTCCAGAAAACTGTGATAGCACACTGATGACTGCAGAGAAACGTGTAACTCTGTGAGTTGCATTCACACATCGCAATGCAGTTTCTCAGAAGGCTTCATTCCAGTTTCTGTC
>NW_022299338.1:0-1242 GCF_002776525.5 Piliocolobus tephrosceles
AAGTTATCTCTGAAACTGCTTTCTGACGTGTGGATTAATTTCACAGATTTAAAACTTTCATTTGATACAGCATGTTGGAAACATTCTTTTTTTAGAATACACGCAGGGAAATTTTGGAGCTCATTGAGACCTGGGGGAAAAACTGAGTATCCCCAGATAAAAAGCAGAAAGAAGCTATCTGTGAAAGTACTTTGTGAAGTGTGGGTTCATCTTACATTGTTAAACCTTTATTTTGATTCAGCAAGTTGAAAACACTCTTTTAGGAGAATCCAATTTGGGATTCTATTTGGGATATTTGGGAGCTATTGAAGCTTATGGGTTAAATCTTTCTTTTGATTCAGCAGGTTGGAAACACTTGGAGAATCTTCTAAGGGACTTTTGGGAACCCATTGAGGCATAGTTCAACCTATGGGTATTCATAGGTATTCAAACCAGGATACCCCCAGAAAAAACTATATAGAAGCTATTTGTGATACTTCTTTGTGATGTATGGATTCATCTCACAGAGCTAATGCTTTCTTTTGAATCAACAGATTGGAAATAGTTTTTTTGGAGTAACTGTCAAGGTATATTTGGAAGGCCATTGAGGCCCATGTGGAAAAACCTTATATCCCCAGAATAAAACTAGAAAGAATCTACCTGTGAAACAGATTTGCTATGTGTATATTCATCTCACAGAAGTAAACCTTTCTTTTGATTCAGTAGGTTGGAAACTCTCTTTTTGTAGAATCTGCAAAATGACTTTTGAAAGCTTATTTAGGCCTGAAGTGAAAAACTGAATAACCACAGATAAAACCTAGAAAGGAACTATCTGTGAAACTGCTTTGTGATATAGGCATACATCTCCCAGAGATAAACCATTCTTTAGTTTCCACAGATTAAAAATATTCTTTTGTGAGAATCCATTAAGGAACATTTGGGAGCCCATTGAGGCCTATGGGGAAAAACTAAATATCCCCAGATAAAGACTATAAAAAAGCTATCTGTGAAACTGTTTTGTGATGTGTGCATTAATCTCACAGAGTTAATGCTTTCCTTTGATTCAGCAGGTTGGAAACTCTCCTTTTTTTTTTTTTTAATAAACTATTTAATCCATTTATTGTTAATGTAATGACAAATATAGTGTGTTTAAATCTATCATCTAATATTCATTTTCAATGCTCTTTAACTTCCACTTTCATTCTTTTTTTTTCTTTTTTTTTTTTTATTATACTTTAAGTTCTAGGGTACATGTGCATAACG
>NW_022299339.1:0-1374 GCF_002776525.5 Piliocolobus tephrosceles
CAGAAATTTCACTTAGGCATATTCTAGTAACTAGGCTGTCTACAGATATGCACAATTACAAGAATAGTTATTGTACTGTCCAACAAATTGGAAACATATAAAAGATAATTTATAACACTGCTTCAGTGATATAAGGTGAATCAACCCAGACTACATTTGTTAACATGGATAAATTTCAAAACATAAGGTAAAAATCAGCAGAATGCATCATCTCTTATTAAATATATCATTTTAATTCTATATGTATAATGAAAAATGTGCATGACTATGCACATGTCATGGAAAATATGCATGTGGTATAAAACACAAATTTCTTGAAGTGATTCCCTCTGAGGAGGAAGGGAGGCATCAAAACTATGCCTAGCATCTGAAAAAATTATACCTGTTAATACATTCACCAAGAAGGTGAAGTACATCTTAACATTCATTATTTCCCTACAATTTTTGTCTCATTTTTGAGTTTTTTAAATAAATTGAAAAGATTACATCATCTACTTCATAGATTACATTTTGTGAACCTAAGATATCACCTGTCATCAAAAACAAAGATTTACCTTTTATAGATCACATTTTTTAAAAATCTGAAAAAGCTAGGAAGTTAGATTTTAAATACATATACAACTGACTCTTAAACAATCAAAGGGTTAGAGCTCACTCCCTGCACAGTTGAAAATCTATGTATAACTATTAACTCTCCAGCCACTAATAGGCTACTGTAACCAGAAATCTTGCCAATAACATAAACAGTGAATAAACACATTATGTATGTTATAGATTGTATACTATGGTTATGGTAAACTAGAGAAAATATGTTTATCATTAAATGGAAGTTGATTATCTTAAAGGTCTTCATCCTTGCCATATTCACAATGAGAAGGCAGAGGAGGAAGTGTTGTTCTTGCTGTTTCATGGGTAGCAGATACAGAATAAAATAGGCAAGTAGTGGACCCACGCTGCTCAAACTTATATTGTGTAAGAGTCAACTAGATTTATATTAATAGATTTATATTAATATACATCCATAGATTATACATATAATGTTCATTGTGTGTGCATTCATATTCATTCTTATTAATTTTAACTTTTGTCTCATAGAGCCATGTCCTAACAAGGGGACTTGCACCAAAAATGATAGAACAAAAGTATTTACCTATCAGAATTTTCCAATAACTTTTAAACATAACAATAGAAACCCATTCAGAAAATTAAATTTGATGTAATTAGGTAGTTATTGAAAATGAAATCTTCAGTTCTATTCCTGGCAGGAATTCATTCATCTGAATTGATTTTTAAAACCACATCCTTGTCTTTGCCTTCTTTTGAGCTGTGTGGATTGATTCCATTGGGTTTCCTTCCCAATCTGCAGCCTCTCTA
>NW_022299340.1:0-1278 GCF_002776525.5 Piliocolobus tephrosceles
TCTTTTGTTTAAAAGAGCATTAAACATTTAATCTTAGAAAATAAAATTACTTATTAATAGAGGTAGCAAAGAAATAAAAGAATATCAAACATATGTCCAAAAAAAAGTGTGTTAATATTGGTGTTAGGACAAAGAAAATGTTAATCGAATACATTTAAGAGAACATCTTAAATATCCTTTTAAAGAGGATATTTTTTAAAATCTATCACACTAGGAATATATTTTGTGCTAAGCCTGTTTTGGCCTCTGTAATGAAGCAAGTAACAGATACAATTTCACAGGTTTATAAAACAAAGATCACAGTTGCCTTAAACTGAGATGGCAAAGATTGTAAGAAGAAGTGGTGGTATTGATGACATGTTAGAGTCTGAGAGCTAAGTTTGGGGGATGATTGTTTTGAGTTGCGTATTAGAAAACTAAGTATACATATCAAGTAGAAAGTTGGCTATAAAAGTCTTTGAATCAGTGTTAAATCTAGCTACAAGGTATAAATTTAAAAATCTCTAGTATAAAAACTGCATTTAAAAATGCGTGACAAAATGATATTTGTTTGGTGTACACACGTCAAATTTTTAACACTTAAGCAATCCAAGGACTAAGTTTTTGGGCATTCCAATGTTTTTAGAGCAGGAATTAAGAGAACTCAGTGAAGCAAAGGCAAAGATAAGAGTATACAAGGACATTTAGGAGAGTGGTGACAGTATGGAAAAAGTTACAAATTGCGTATTAAAGATGAGAATGGCAAATACTGCAGATAGATCAAGCAAGATGAAGACTAAGAATTGACTATTGTAATCAGTGATTAAGAAGTCATTGCTGACCTTGTATTGGAAGTCTTTTACAGTGACAAGAGCAATATGCTTGCTTGGAATGGGCTCAAGGGGCAATATGAAAAGAAGCATTACAATAAAAGAGGGAAGGAAGTGTTGTATGGAGTGTTGTTGTAAAGAACAAAACCAGGTTTTTATATAAAGCAGAGGGAGAGGCAGGATCAGCAGTGAGCTCAGCAGTTTTTTAATTTGTTTTAAGATAAGAGAAAAAGCTACATCTTTCACATAGATGTGAAAGATCATGCACACAACTAAAAATAAATGAAACAAAGGTAAAAATTGAAGAAATGGGGTACTTTCAGAAAATGGTGATAGTAGAATCTATTGTAGAACTGAGGGTGTTGCCTTTGGATAGAAGCATGAATAATTTATTTCTAATGAAACAGGAAAAATGTATATATTGTCATAAAAAACTATTACAAGGTTGTAATAGTGGTGGAAACATCTA
>NW_022299341.1:0-2093 GCF_002776525.5 Piliocolobus tephrosceles
GTTGGTTGAAGAGAATCATGTAACTCTGTGAGTTGCATTCACACATAGCAATGCAGTTTCTCAGAAGGCTTCTTTCCAGTGTATGTCTGAGGATCCATCTTTTTTCACCATAGGCCTCAAAGAGCTCCCAAATATCACATTGCAGAATACACGACAAGAATCTTAGCAAACTTCCAAGAAGGGAGGGGTGGAACTCTGTGGGATGAAGCCACACATCAGAAAGCAATCTCTCAGAAAGCTATTCTCTAGTTGTTCTATGAGGATACTTGCTTTTTCACAATGGGCCCGAATTGGCCCGTAAATCTCACTGTGCAGATTCCACAAAAAGAGGATTACCAAACTGCTTCCTGAGGAAGAAGTTGTGAGTCTGTGAGGTGAATTCACAGATCACAAAGAAATTTCTCAGAAAGCATCTCTCTTGTTTTGAACTGATGATATTTCCTTTATCAGCGTAGGCCTGAAAGCCATCCAAAGTAACCTTTCTTAGGTTTTCAAAGACAGTGTTAATTGCCTGCTCCATGAAACATAAGTGTGTCTCTGTGAGATGAATTCATACATCAACAAGAAGTTCGTAAGGAAGCTTCCTTCCAGTTTTCATAAGAGGATATTTCCTTTGTCACCATAAGCTTCACTGCGCTAAGGTATCCCATTGCAGGTTTCCAGAAAACAGTGTTGGCAAACTGTTGGATGAAGAGAATCGTGTAACGCTTTGAGATGCATTCACACATCTCAATGCAGTTTCTCAGAAGGCTTCTTTCCAGTGTCTGTCTGAGGATATATCCTTTTTCACCATAGTCCTCAATGAGCTCCCAAATATCACATTGCAGAATCCATGACAAGACTCTTAGCAAACTGTTACAAGAAGGGAAGGGTGGAACTCTGTGTGATGAAGCCACACATCAGATTGCAGTCTCTCCGAAAGACATTCTCAGGTTGTTCTCTGAGGATATTGCTTTTTCACAATGGGCCCGAATTGGCTCTCAAATATCACTGTGCCGGTTCCACGAACAGAGGATTAGCAAACTGCTTCCGGAGGAATCAGTTTAACTCGGTGAGATGAATTCACACATCACCAAGAAATATATCAGAAAGCATCTCTTTCGTTTTGAACTGATGATATTTCCTTTATCAGCGTAGGCCTCAAAGCCATCCAAAGTAAACTTTCTTTGGTTCTTCAAAGACAGTGTTAATGGCCTGTTCCATGAAACATAAGTGTGACTCTGTGAGATGAATTCACACATCAACAAGAAGTTTCTAAGGAAGCTTCCTTCTAGTTTTCATTGGAGGATATTTCCTTTGTCACCATTAGCTTCACTGCGCTAAGAAATATCCCATTGCAGATTTCCGGAAAACTGTGTTGGCAAACTGTTGGCTGAAGAGAAACGTGTCACTCTGTGAGTTGCATTCACACATTGCAATTCAGATTCCCAGAAGGCTTCTTTCCAGTGTCTGTCTGAGGATATATCCTTTTTCACCATAGGGCTCAATGAGCTCCCAAGTATCACATTTCAGAATCCACAACAAGACTCTTAGCAAACTGTTCCAAGAAGGGAAGGGAGGAACTCTGTGTGATGAAGCCACACATCAGAAAGCAACCTCTCAGAACGCTATTCTCTAGTTGTTCTCTGAGGATACTTGCTTTTTCACAATGGGCCCGAATTGGCTCCCTAATATGACTGTGCAGGTTCCACGAAAAGAGGGTTAGCAAACTGCTTCCTGAGGAAGAAGTTGTAACTCTGTGACATGTATTCACAGATCACAAAGAAATTTCTCAGAAAGCATCTCTCTCCTTTTGAACTGATGATATTTCCTTTATCAGCGTAGGCTTCAAAGCCATCCAAAGTAACCTTTCCTAGGTTCTTCAAAGACAGTGTTAATGGCCTGCTCCATGAAACATAAGTGTAACTCTGTGAGATGAATTCACACATCAACAAGAAGTTTCTAAGGAATCTTCCTTGTAGTTTTCATAGGGGGATATTTCCTTTGTCACCATTAGCTTCACTGCCCTAAGAAATATACCATTGCAGATTTCCAGAAAACTCTGTTGGCAAACTGATTGCTGAAGAGAAACGTGTAACTCTGTGAGTTGCATT
>NW_022299343.1:0-1553 GCF_002776525.5 Piliocolobus tephrosceles
AAAAGCGTGATTGTTTTTTTTTTGTTTTTTTTAGTTTTAAGTTATAATTGTATAAGTTTTTTATTTTTATACTAACATAAAAATATATAAAACAGAAATGTAAAAAAAAAAAAAATGCATATAAAAAAAAACAATTGATTTGTTTAATTTTTTAATTTTTGTTAGAGATTAAAAATTTTATTTTAATTGATATACATACATTATATATTCTAAAAGGGAGTCAACTGCATTAAAAAAAAAAAAAAAAAAAAAAAAAAATCATTAATTAAATAGAACTATATCATTTTACTAAAACGTAGTGTTTCAAATTATATAAAATAATTAAAAGTGTGCCACATATATATGTTTTTCTTTTTTTTAAGTATTAAATATATATGCTTTTTTATTTGAATTTAGTACTCAGTATATTACTCAGTTTAGCACTCTGTATATTCTGTATTCTTTAGGTTTATTCTTTGCATATATATAATATATGTATTAGCGTATGTGCTATGCATTTTTAATCATTAAAATCATTTTTTAAACTTTACCCATTTAGATTAAAATTAGAAAGAAATTAAAATTTTAGATGTTGCATACGCATATGTATATATATATATAGATACATTAACCAATTACAACACATAATTACAACAGTTTTGCATTTATATTTTCCTAGTAAAAAAATTATTTAAAAAAATTATACAACATAAAAAATAATTTTTACTTTTTACTTAATAATATATTATTCGCAAGTACAAAAAATAAAAATGGAAAAATTAAAATTTTTAAGTAAAAGTATAGGAAAATTTCATAATAAAAAAAAAAAAATTTAATTTTCACATGCACTTTAAAATTCTTTTTATTTTAGTTAACATTATATAAATACAATATAAATATAAATTTTAAAATATATATATATATATATTGAGAGATAGATGGATAGTGTATTGTAGCTATATTTGCATAAAAAAAAACTTTTAGGTTCATATATAAGCAAATATATATGTGATACTAATTGAACAAAATGCATACTTTATTAATTTTTATTTATAAATATTATTAAAAATAACTTATTTAATATTTTAGAAAAACACTATATGTATTACATATATATATATGCGTATCATGTCCAAATAAAGAAAATGAAATAAAATAAAAATACTAAGTATAAACTTGTTATATGAGGATACACCTTGTAGAAATTGCAAAATTGTATACTTTATTTCTTTATTTAAAAAAGGTGCGCGTACTCATAACTTAATGTACATGTATTTATGCATATTTTTTTCTCTCTTATTTTTTTTTTTTACTCAAAATATTTTAAATTAAAGCATTTTATTTTTATAAAATTTATTTTTAGAAAAATATATAAGAATTTACTTTTTAATATTCCTAATGTGAACTATTACAAAATTAAAACTAATAAAATGCTATCTCTGGTTTCATTTATATACACATATATATCATGTTAAAAAAAGGGTAAACTATTTTATACTGTGTATTTTTTTTTTTTTTTTTTAGCTTTGATCTTTTCAGGACATATTAGTATGTATATATTTTTATTTTTTGCT
>NW_022299345.1:0-1120 GCF_002776525.5 Piliocolobus tephrosceles
TGAAAAGAAAAGTGTAACCCTGTGAGATGAAGTGATCTATCACAAACAAGTCTCTCAAAAGGCTTCTTTTTGTTTTTTATGTGAGGAAAGTTTCTTGGTCACCATAGGCTTCAAAGTGCTCCCAAATATCCTATTACAGTTTCCACGAAAACAGTGCTATTAAAATGCTCAATATAAAGAATGGTGTAACCCCATGAGATGAATTCACACATCACAAAGCAGTTTCCCAGAAAGATTCTTTCTAATATTTATCTGAGGATATTTCATTTGTCATCATATGCTTCAATGCAGTTCACAATATCCCTTCTCAGATTCCCCAAAAACAGTGCTACAACATTGCTGCAAGAAAATAGTGGTTTATCTCGGTGAGGTAAATTCACACATCACAAAGAAGTTTCTCAGAAAGCTTCTTTCCAGTTTTTACCCAAGGATATTTCCTTAGTCACCATAGGCTTCAATGCAATTCAAAATACCCCTTCGCAAATTCCCCAAAAACAGTACTACCAAACTGCTCCATGAAAAAGAATCGTGTAACTCTGTGAGATGAATTAACACATCATAAAGCAGTTTCTCAGAATGCTTCTTTCTCGTCTTTATTTGAGGATATGTACCTTGTCACCATAAGCTTCAAGGTGCTCCAGAATATCCCATTGCAGATTCCAAGAAAACAATGTTAGCAAATTGCTCAATGAAAAGAAATGTGTAACCTTGTGAGATGAATTCACACATCATGAAGCAGTTTCTCAGAAAGATTCTTTTTAGTGTTTATCTGAGGATATTTCCATGTTTAATATCCTCAATGTGCTCCCAAATATCCGTTTGCAGATTCCACAAAAACAGTATTAGCAAACTGCTTCATGAAAAGAAAGCTGTAACCTTGTGAGGTGAATTCAAACATCACAAAGAAGATTCTCAGAAGGCTCCCTTCTAGTTTTTATCTGAGGATAATTCCTTTCTCACCAAAGGCTTCAATTCAATCCAAATAGTCCCTTCTCTGATTCACCAGAAACAGTGCTACCAACTGCTTCATGAAAAGAAAGCTGTAACTCTGTGAGATGAACTCACACATCACAAAGCAGTTTCTCAGAAAGCTTCTTTCTAGTTTTTATCTGAGGATATT
>NW_022299347.1:0-1264 GCF_002776525.5 Piliocolobus tephrosceles
GGATCATTTATAATGTCAAAAATATACTTTTTTCTAACTAATCTATCCAATGACTAAGACACTATTAGCAATTAAAGTAGACAGAGCAAATCTAAATGTGGAGAGAAAAAGTAATTTCTACTTATGTTTGAACAGATGAAAGCACGAATACATTGAAAGCTTGAAATATTAGCTTGGGGGAATAAAATCACTTGGGGGAGCAAGAGCAGGATATACCAGCCTTTAACTCTACACTTCCCGCAAGAAAAAATATACAGATAGCTATGTACAAACCAAAATAGCCCTGGGAGGGTTCAAGGGACCACTTAAGAAACGACGGCAGCACAGTGAAGCCAAAAAAAAAAAGAAAAAAGAAAAAAAGAGAGAGAGAGAGAGTGAAAGAAAAAAAAACAAACAAACAAATAGCCATATAGAAAAAACAACTGCTGAAATCAGCATACCTGAGACAGCAGAAATATCTTTTTTGGCTAGGAACAAAAAAAGCAGAAAGGGACTATCAGTATCAGCCACAAAGTGGAACCACCATGGCCCTCAGTAACCCACTCTGGCAGAAGACACTGGCATTTTTGCCACAGGGGTAAGCAACAGCCATTTCTGAGAGAAAAACCAGAGGAAAAGATGAAGATGTAGCATCCCCTCCCATATCCCTTTTCCCCACCAAAAATACCGTGACTGTTGTGCCAAACCAGGATTGGAACTGCTACCTTTCTTAATCTGCATGTGTCTCTGACATATGAGCAGCAATCATTTCAAAATCTCCCACATAAAAATGCTCATACTAAATTTATTCTGTTACTTAAGAGTGTTTATGGATCTACATTCCATTTGTGGACTATCTCACTGGATCTTCTTTCCTGCAGTAAGAGGTGCTTTGGGTGCTGCTGAAGGTCATTGTCTCAGTTTATCTGGTGTTTGCAGAAGAGATGTCTGCAAAGTAGTAGAAGATCAAATTGGTGCCTGCCAAAGAAGGATAAAGTGCTGTAGAGCATGGTGGATTTTAACGCCAATTCCAACACCACTTACCATGTCAGATTATCAAGAACCCCTTAAACCTAAGTTGAAATGAAACTGACATAATATAAAAATACATCAAAAGTGAAGTTATTTGCACCTAAGAATATTAAAATATACATATTAAGTACTTCCTTCTTGATAACTATCTTGTATTTTCACTTATCAACATAAATGAATAAATACTAATTTCAAATATACCCAATACTATTTCTTTGTGAGTCATTAACAGATCTTAACAAAACCTTTAAAA
>NW_022299348.1:0-1006 GCF_002776525.5 Piliocolobus tephrosceles
CCACAGTCACTCCAACCACAGTCACTCCAGTCATTCAACCGTATTAGATAAAAAAAAAAAGAAATTAAAAAGTTTCCATAAAAAAAGAAAAACAAGGAAAGAATATCACTCACCTAGTTTAACATTAGAAAGTGAAAATGTGAGTAAGCGTAATAGAACATCAAAACACTCAAGTTTGGCATCAAAGGAAAAATCAACAGGTGGTTATTACTCTGTAGCCCATAATACCCTTTTAAATAAAAAAAAAAAGGTTAATTCAAAAAAAATAATACTATAATATGTAATAAAACTGACATAGAGGATAGTGCGATTTCTAGTAATGACAAATATAGTTATGGAAATAAAAAAAAAAATGTGATATAGAAAAAGACAGTCATAGTAGGAGTATTAGTATACATAGAAAAAATAGTAAAACCAGACCTGGCAGTATGAACAAACAAAATAACGAAAGTGATGATTATATTAGTAGCAGTAGTAGTAGCAGTAGTAGTAGCAGAGGTAGCCATAATGATACTATAAATAAGGAAAAACAAAAAAAAAAAATAAAGACATTATAACCGTCTCTAATTATAATAAAAAAAAAAAACATAATATATCTGATAAAAATAAACATGTTCAGAAAAAAGTGGACGAAAAAGATCATTCGCGATGTAGTAGTATTCGTTCAGAATATAACGAAAAAAATAAAAGCAGCGGTGATGACAGCGGTGATGGTAGTGGTGATGGTAGTGGTGATGGTAGTGGTGATGACAGCGGTGATGGTAGTGGTGATGGTAGTGGTGATGGTAGTGGTGATGGTAGTGGTGATGGTAGTGGTGATGGTAGTGGTGATGGTAGTGGTGATGATAAAAAAGAGGTAGAGAAACATAATGTTCGTAAAGAAAAAAAAAAAAACACCTAACAGAAGCAAAAGTAACAGTATACCAGACAAAAAAACACATAAAGATAAGCAGTTGAGTAAAAAAAAAACAGACACAATATTTATGATAAAGAGGATAATAAAAAC
>NW_022299351.1:0-1618 GCF_002776525.5 Piliocolobus tephrosceles
CTCAACAAATGATGTTGGAATAATCGGATATTCACTTAGAACAAAGTTACACTTTGTCTTTCCCTTACACGATCATATAAGCCAATTTCGTTTAAAAATTTTTTCAAAGAAGATGCAAAATCCAGAAACCATAAAATAACTGACTGACAAATTTAATTTCATTACAGTTGAAACCAAAACTATGCATAAGCACATAACAAAAAACTGTTAAACTGAAACCACCTTGAAGAAAATGAAGAAAATTTATAGTCTGAATGAAAAATCTGTTTATATAATTAATGATTAATATTAGTAATATATTTGTAAACTATTTCTACAATAATTGTTTTAAGTGTCTATATAAAAGATCAAAAATATGAATAGACAATTGCAATGAAGACATACATGTATGGCTAATAAACATACACAAAGATATAGGGACCCATTATTAAATAGTACAAGTTAAAATCATAATTAAATCTTGTTTTAGATCGTTCAGATAGACAAAGCATTCTATTAAAGGTGTTATGAGGCCAGTGTGGTGCCTCATGCCTGGAATCCCAGCACTTTGGGAGGCCAAGGCTGGTCGACCACCTGAAGTCAGGTGTTTGAGGCCAGCCTGGTCAACATGGTGAAACCCTGCCTCTACTAAAAATACAAAAATTAGCTGGGCATGGTGGCAGGTACCTGTAATCTCAGGGGAAGCTGAGGAAGGAGAATTGCTTGAACCTGGGAGGCGAGGTTGCTGTGTGCTGATATCTCACCATTGCACTCCAGCCTGGGCGACAAGAGCAAAACTCTGCCTTAAAAGAAAAATAAAAGAAAAGGAAAGGAAAGGAAAGAAGAGAAGAAAAGAGAAGAAAAGAAAAGAAAAAGGAGATATAGTTGAGGGTGTGGTACCTAAGGACTTTTAGACACTGTGATGAGACAGTTTAGTAGAAATAATTTGGACAACGATTTTTATAGAATGCACTGAGACACATGACATAAAGGTATACATTGGTACATGAAAATAATAATCAAATTCAGGACAGAATTTTTATCTGCAGAGAAAGAAAATACATATATATACACACACGTATATATACACCTGTTTGTGTATATATATGTGTGTATATATATTTTCTTTCTGTCCAGATAAAAATTCTGCCCTGATTTTGATTATTATTTTCATGTATCAATGTATATACATATATATACACACACACATATATATATACACACACATGTGTATACATATGTATTTTCTTTCTGTCCAGATAAAATTTCTGTCAAATACATATATTTATATATACACATATATATGCCTGTATATATATATATATGATAGGAGAGAAATACACAGGTGTAGTTTAAACTATACTGGAAATGTTGTATTTTTAACCCAGTTGGCAATTTAAGTGTTTGGTTTATCTTTTTTGGCATTTTTTAATATCTTTTTATATATTATACATTTTATATATTGATTATTTTCAGAGAAAACAATAGAAGTGGTAAAGAAAATGTGGTTTTTGGAAAACTTTTTCCATGGAAAGGAAATATGAACATTTTCAGACAGTTCAGCAAGTTCTGAAGGGGAAACGATGGTTTCCTTAGTTAATTCAGGATACATAAAATTATATTTATATGATACTAAATT
>NW_022299352.1:0-1043 GCF_002776525.5 Piliocolobus tephrosceles
TTCATTTCCATATTTCTTTCCATTCCATATTCCATTCCATTCCATATTCCATTCCATTCCATATTCCATTCCATTCCATAATTCATTTCATTCCATTCCATGCCTTTATATTTCATGTTCCGTTCCGTTCCATTCCTTTCTGTTCCGTTTCATTCCATTCAATTCCATATTCCATTCCATTACATTACATTCCGTTTTGCATTCCATTTCATATTCCATTGCATTCCGTATTCCCTTCCATTCCATATTCCATTCCATTCCATTGCATTCCATTCCATTCCATTCCATTCCAATTCATTCCATATTTCATTCCATTCCATTCTATATTCCAATCCACTCCATTCCATTCCACATTATATTCCGTTCCATTCTGTTCCATTCAATTTCATTACATGTTTCATTCCATTCCATTCCATTTTGCATTCCATTCCATTCCATTCCATATTCCATTCCATTCCATATTCCATTCTACTCCATATTCCATTCCATTCCTATCCATTCCGTATTCCATTCCATTCCATACTCCATTCCATTCCATTCCATACTCTAATGCATTCAGTTTCATTCCGTATACCATTCCATACTCCATTCCATATTTCATTCCATTCCACTCCATTGCATTTCCTTCCATTCCATTCCATTCTACTCCATTCAATATTCCATTCCATTCCATTCCATTCCATTCCATTTCATTCCCTTCCATTCCATTCCATACCACTCGATTCCATATTCCATTGCATTCCTTTCCCTTCCATTTCATTCCATTACATATATCGTTTCATTCCATGTTCCATTCCATTCCATATTCTTTTAGAGTTAATTCCATTATATTACATTCCATTGCATTCCATTCATTATTTCATTCCGTGTTCTATTCCATATCACATTCTTTTCCATTCCATATTCCATTCCATTCCATTCCATTCCATTTCATTCCATTCCATTCCGTTCCATTTCATTCCACTACATTCCATTTCATTCCATTCATATTCCATCCCATTACTTTCCTTTCCATTCCATTCCATATTCCATTCCATTCGATT
>NW_022299353.1:0-1863 GCF_002776525.5 Piliocolobus tephrosceles
CTGAGGTCAGGAGTTTGAGACCAGCCTGGCCAACACGGTGAAACCCCCATCTCTACTAATAATACAAAAATTAGCTAGGCGTGGTGGCCCACACCTGTAATCCCAGCTACTGAGGAGGCTGAGGCAGGAGAATCTCTTGAACTTGGGAGGTGGAGATTGTAATGAGCCGAGATCACACCACTGCACTCCAGCCTGGGCAACAGAGCGAAACTCCATCTCAAAAAAATAAAATAAAATAAAATTAAAAATAACTGACTTTTAAATGCAAAAATTATAACAATGTATTTTGGGATTTATAACATGTAGCATAAAATGTATGACAACTATGGCATAAAGGTTGGAAATAGAGAAACAGAAGTATACCACTGTCGAGCTCATACACACACACACACACACACACACACACACAGTTGCCCTCCTCTGATACATCCCATTTCATATATTTGTACATATATATAAATATACATATGTATGTATATATATCCATGTACATGGATATATATATAATATGCATGTGTATATATGAACACATACATATATAAATACATACATAAATACTGGCCTGTTTACAGCTCATTACCTTGAAGAGTGAAGTAAAATAATAACATCACAGGAGGACAACTTTAAATAGTTAAAAATATACATTATAAGCCACAAAGGAAACATCAAAATAATGCAAAAACCAGTTATAATTAACAAATAATAAAACAAATTTAATTATTAAAAATGCTCTTTTAATAGAAAGCACATTAGACAAAATTTTAAAGAAACTAAAAGCAGAAGAAATTGAAAATGTATGGCAAGATGATAGACCTTAATGCAACAATAACAATGATCATATTAAAAGTGAAAGAGCTAAATACATTATTTAAAATCTAGAGATTTAACATGCAGAGTCTTGAAGGGCTGGCCTGCCCCTCCACACCTGTGGGTGCTTCTTGTTAGGTGGGACGAGAGACTTGAGAAAAGGAAATAATACACAGAGACAAGGTATAGAGAAAGAAAAGCGGGGCCCCAGGGGACCTCAGTGCTTTCAGAGGACCCACACTGGCACCGGCCTCTGAGTTCCCTTAGTATTTGTTGATAATTATCTTTACCATCTAAAAGATAGGGGAGTAGCTAGAAAATAGGATCATTGTAGGGAGGAAATCAGCAGCAAGACATAAGAACAAAAATCCTTGTAACATGAATAAGTTTGAAGGAAAATGCTGTGCCTTGAGATGCATATGCAAACATCTCCATAAACCTTTTAGCGGTATTGCTCCAGCAAGCCCCACCTTATTCCTAAGGGCGGTTTCTCCTTACTCAGTAAACAAGGCACACAATGGGTTTTACACTGAGATGTTCCATTGCCCAGGGATGGGCAAGATTTTTAACCAGCAAGCTGCCTTCAGGTACTTGTTTAACAAAGACACATCCTGCACAGCCCAATATCCATTAAACCTTGAGTCACTACACCACATGTCTCTTGCAAGGACAAAGTTGGGGGTAGGGTCACAGATTAACAGCATTTCAAATACAGAACAAAATGGAGTCTGTTATGTCTACTTCCTTCTATATAGACATAGTAACAGGCTGATCTCTCTTTTCCCCACAGAGTCTGTCAGATTGAATAAAAAAGCAGGACCCAACACTTCGCAGCCTATAAAAAACACACTTTAAATATAAATACATAATACATAAATATAAATACATAAATACATAAAAAGAAAAATAATGGAATAAGATTTATAACATGTTTACAATAATCAAAAGAAAGATGGAGTGGCTGTATTAATATCTGGCAAAAAATATTTCAAAGGAAATAATATAACCAAAAATAAAATTGCCCAGGCTGGAGTGCAGTGGCACAATCTCTGCTCA
>NW_022299355.1:0-1501 GCF_002776525.5 Piliocolobus tephrosceles
AGTTTGTATTATTTTAAAGAAAAAAGATAAGCCGGGTGTGGTGGCTCATGGCTGTAATCCCAGCACTTTGGGAGGCTGAGACAGGCGGATCACGAGGTCAGGAGATCGAGACCATCCTGGCTAACATGGTGAAACCCCGTCTCTACTAAAAAATACAAAAAACTAGCCTGGCATGCGCCTGTAGTCCCAGCTACTCGGGAGGCTGAGACAGGAGAATCGCTTGAATCAGGGAGGCGGAGGTTGCAGTTAGCCAAGATCGCGCTCACTACAGCCTGGGTGACAGAGTGAGACTCCGTCTCAAAAAAATAAAAAAAATAAAAATAAAAACTTTGATGACACAAGTATGCTAATATACATGCATTTTCTCTCATTTCCCTCTCTCTGCACAGTTAACAATGAAGTGAGCATTCACATTTCTACGGCTTTGAATATATGTCTAGTGTTTTGAAAGAGCAGCTATTTCCAAGATTGTGTTTTAGGATCTGATAATATTGTCAGAGACGTTTAAACCACAGCAACTCCATCTTGAATAGGGCTGGGTAAAATGAGGCTGAAAACTGAGCTGCATTCCTAGATGGTTAAGGCATTCTAAGTCACAGGATGAGATACGAGGTCGGCACAAGATACAGGTCATAAAGACCTTGCTGGTAAAACAGGTTGCAGTAAAGAAGCTGAAACCGGCCGGGGGCAGTGGCGCATGACTGTAATCCCGGTACTCTGGGAGGCCGAGGAGGGCAGATCACTTGAGGTTGGGAGTTCGAGACCAGCCTGGCCAACATGGAGAAACTCTGTCTCTACTAAAAATACAAAATTAGCCAGGCGTGGTGGCACACGCCTGTAATCCCAGCTACTCAGGAGGCTGAGACAGGAGAATTGCTTGAACCCAGGAGGCAGAGGTTGTGGTGAGCGGAGATCACACCATTGCATTCCAGCCTGGGCAACAAGAGCAAAACTCCGTCTCAGAAAAAAAAAAAAAAAAATAAGCCAAAACCCACCAAAACCAAGATGGCCATGAGAGTGACCTCTGGTCGTCCTCACTGCTATGTTCCCACCAGTGCCAGGACAGTTTACAAATGCCATGCCAACATCAGGAAGTTACCCTATATGGTCTAAAAAGGCATGAATAATCCACCCCTTGTTCAGCATATCACCAAGAAATAACCAGGCCGGGTACAGTGGCTCACACCTGTAATGTCAGCACTTTGGAAGGCCAAGACGGGCAGATCACCTGAGATCAGGAGTTCAAGACCAGCCTGGCCACATGGTGAAACCCCATCTCTACTAAAAAAAATACAAATATTAGCTGGACATGGTGACGGGCGCCTGTAATCCCAGCTACTCGGGAGGTTGAGGCAGGAGAAACACTTGAACTTGGGAGGCGGAGGTTGCAGTGAGCCGAGACTAGGCCATTGCACTCTAGCCTGGGCAACAAGAGTGAAACTCCATCTAAAAAAAAAAAAAAAAAAGATAAAAAGAAAAAGCCATAAAAATCAGCTCTGTC
>NW_022299356.1:0-1550 GCF_002776525.5 Piliocolobus tephrosceles
AGGGTCTCCTCCAACCAGGGTTGGAGAGAACTACCTTACCCTAGATTATCTCTGAGTGAAGACTGGGCAATTTAGGATGTTAGCTACATGTTTTACCTACTCTGGGTTCTAAATGAAACCTTTAGACTTCTGACCCTTAACCATAGATGAAGACTATCTAATCATCCAATCTCCTACCCGGTACTTTTATGCCTTTTATAAAACTGATTTTTTGAACATCTCTGGCATATTCCATACCCAGAAAGGAAACCTATTCCTTTTCAAACAGTTAGTCTTCAGTGTTAGTAAGCTGGAACACCTATGTCCCAGGCCTCACAACCTTAAATGATAATACTTCTTTTTACAAGCTGAATTATTATGGCACAGCTTCCACTGGCTTGACTGTTGGAAAAGTCTAAACATACATTGCTGTGGTCTGATGGTTCCCTCTGAAACTCATGTTGAAATGTAATCCCCAATGCAGCAGTGGTGGGAGGTGGAGCCTTTAAGAAGTGACTCATAAAATGAGTTAGGAAGGATTCCCTCTTTTTCTATTGATTGGAATAGTTTCAGAAGGAATGGTACCAGCTCCTCCTTGTACCCCTGGTAGAATTCAGCTGTGAATCCATCTGGTCCTGGACTTTTTTTGGTTGGTAGGCTATTAATTATTGCCTCAATTTCAGAGCCTGCTATTGGTCTATTTAGGGAATCAACTTCTTCCTGGTTTAGTCTTGAAAGAGTGTAAGTGTCCAGGAAATTATTCATTTCTTCTAGATTTTCTAGTTTATTTGCATATAGGTGTTTATAGTATTCTCTGATGGTAGTTTGTATTTCTGTGGGGTCGGTGGTGATATCCCCATTATCATTTTTATTGCGTCTATTTGATTCTTCTCTCTTTCCTTCTTTATTAGCCTTGCTAGCGGTCTGTCAATTTTGTTGATCTTTTCAAAAAACCAACTCCTGGATTCATTGATTTTTTGGAGGGTTTTTTGTGTCTCTATCTCCTTCAGTTCTGCTCTGGTCTTAGTTATTTCTTGCCTTCTGCTAGCTTTTGAATGTGTTTGCTCTTGCCTCTCTAGTTGTTTTAATTGTGATGTTAGAGTGTCAATTTTAGATCTTTCCAGCTTTCTCTTGTGGGCATTTAGTGCTATAAATTTCCCTCTATACACTGCTTTAAATGTGTTCCAGAGATTCTGGTATATTGTATCTTTGTTCTCATTGGTTTCAAAGATCATCTTTATTTCTGCCTTCATTTCGTTATGTACCCAGTGGTCATTCAGAAGCAGGTTGTTCAGTTTCCATGTAGTTGAGCGGTTTTGATTGAGTTTCTTAGTCCTGAGTTCTAGTTTGATTGCACTGTGGTCTGAGAGACAGTTTGTTATAATTTCTGTTCTTTTACATTTGCTGAGGAGTGCTTTACTTCCAATTATGTGGTCAATTTTGGAATAAGTGTGATGTGGTGCTGAGAAGAATGTATATTTTGTTGATTTGGGGTGGAGAGTTCTACAGATGTCTATAAGGTCTGCTTGGTGCAGAGATGAGTTCAATTCCTGGATATCCTTGTTAACTTT
>NW_022299357.1:0-12241 GCF_002776525.5 Piliocolobus tephrosceles
AAAAAAAAAAAAAAAGAGAAAGGAAAGAAAAAGAAAATATTGACTCTTTTCTTTTTTGAGACAGAGTCTGTCTCTGTCACCCAGGCTGGAGTGTAGTGGCTCCATCTCGGCTCACTGTAACCTCTACCACCCGGGTTCAAGTTATTCTCCTGCCTCAGCCTTCTGAGAAGCTGGGATGACAGCCACCTCAGCCTCCCGAGTAGCTGAAATTACAGGTATGTGCCACCATGGCCGGCTAATTTTCTGTATTTTTAGTAGAGAAGGGGTTTCGCCATGTTGGCCAGGCTGGTCTCGAACTCCTGACCTCAGGTGATCCACCTGCCTTGGCCTCCCAAAGTGCTGGACTGTGCCTGCCCAAGAAAATATTGACTCTTTTCCTTGCAACACAATAGCCCTGGCATTATTGTGCTCAAAAACCCTACTTTTTGGCCTACTTATAAAGAGCCACACATAGCTCAGTTTTTTTTTTTTTTTTGACTCAGCCATCTGGAACTATTCTAAACAGTTCCTCTTGGATTGCCTTATTTTTTCTTTGACAGAAAGGGAAATTTGAGTTTCTGTCTCAACATATTTCAACAGGTCAATGAGCAAGGGTGGTGAAACTGCTTCTTAGGGGCTACGTCTGGGTGGTTAGAAATGGATTCATAATACTTGACAGGTTCTTTATTTATGATTTTTAAAATTTTTTATTTGTATTTGTAATTTAATTTAATTTTTTATCGACAAATTATTTTATAGATAATTACAGAGTATAATAATACTTAAATTATAGATTATAATTTGCCATAAATATAATTTATAAATTTATATGTTAAACATACATTTATAGACAAATTATATTTATGTGGTACAAAGTGGTATTATGACTTTGAATACAATGGTTAAATCAAGCTAATTAACATATTTATCACCTCAAATATTTAATATTTTTTGATGAGAACATTTGAAATGTACTCTCTTAGAGAAATTTAAACATACAGTACACAATTATTTACCATAGTTTTCATGCTATGTAATTGATCTCAGCAAAAGAATAAAGGAGGAAAAGTTCAGACTTATTCCTCCTCTCTGAGGCTTTATACGCTTTGACCATCATCTCCCTATTTTCTTCCTGCCCTTCGGCCTCTAGTAACCACCTTTTGACTCTCTGCTTCCTTGAGTTCAACTGTTTGAGATTCCACAAATAATTGAGAAGATGTGGTATTTGTCTTTCTGTGTCTGGCTTATTTCACTTAACACAATGTTCTCCAATTCCATCTGTGTTTTCACAAAAGACAGAATCTCTTCCTATTTATTTATTTATTTATTTGAGATGGAATCTTGCTCTGTCACCCAGGCTGGAGCGCAGTGGCGTGATCTCAGCTAACTGCAACCTCCACCTCCCAGGTTCAAGCAATTCTCCTGCCTCAGCCTCCTGAGTAGCTGGGATTACAGGTGCCCACCACCATGCCTGGCTAATTTTTGTATTTTTAGTAGAGACGGGGTTTCACCATGTTGGTCAGTCTGGTCTCAAACTCCTGACCTTGCCATCTTCCCACCTCAGCCTCTCAAAGTGCTGGGATTACAGGTGTGGGCCACCGCACCTGGCCATCTTTTCCTTTTTAAAGGCTGAATAGTATTCCATGGTGTACATATACCACATTTTCTTTATCCATTCATCCCTTGATGGGCTCTTGGGTTGATTCTATAACTTGGCTATTGTGAATAGTGTTGCAGTGAACATGGGAATGCAGACATCTCTTTGACGTTACTGACTTCAAATCTTTTGGGTAAATACCCAGAAGAGGGATTGCTGGGTCATGTGGTAACTCTATTTTTAGTTTTGAGGAACCTCCGTACTGCTTCCCATAGTGATTGTTTATGGTTTGATGAATTCTGATCTGGGGATCCTATGTTACCATGCTTTTCCTTCTGCCACACCCAGTTGCTCCTTTATCGAGGAGCAGGGAGTAATATTAGCAGGCTCTAAACTCATGTTGAAAAGTCAGTGGCCCCATGATGTTGTTCCACAATCCTCTTATCCAGCTTTAGCATCTTTCCTGCACCAGTTTTTCAAAGATGCCTTGCCTCGTAAAACACCCCAAGCATTTCCCAAAGCCTTTCATCCTACCTCACCTCCTACTGCATAATGTGAATGCCCACCTTCTGTCCACCTCAAAATATCTCTGTATTTTCGCTTGTTTTCTCCCTCTCTACTGGTGCTCTGAGTCTCTTCCATCCCCTTTAAAACTCTGCTCCATTGATTTTCCTTTTTCTGTCTTTTTACTCCAATCCATCATCCTCTTTCTCTCCTCTTTGCAGGTAAGCACTCCAAATGTCTTCCATTTTGAAATAGCTCTCCCTTCTCCATGCCTTGCCCTTAACTTGTCATTGCATCTCTTCCCCACACTTTGCAGCCAGATGAATTGAACAGATATCCCTCACGCTTTGTCTCCACTTCCTCGCCTCCTACACATCCTCAGCCCACAGCAATCTGGCTTCCTCCTGACCTTCCCACTGAAACAGTTTTGACAAAGCCTCCTTTAGCCAAACCCAGTGGGTGCTTTTCAGCTGTTATTTTACTTGACCTCTCTCTGAGAGTGTCATGTCAATCACCCCGTTCTTCATGAAACTCACTTCCCTAGGTTTCCACACCTTTCTCTCAAAATTCCCCTCCTACATTCTTGGCAACTTACTGTTTTTTCCTTTTCCTTTTCTTTTTGGTTCACGTTCTCTCATGAAACTTTTGCTTTTTTGTTGTTATACTTAGATATGAACCTTTTCCTACACTTGCATCCTCAATCATGATGAGCACACAAACACCAATACTTATAGGTAGAGTACATGAGACGTGACATCCCAGTGCGTTTGCTTACCAGAGTTATACAGAATTCCACTGTAATTGATGACCAACAGTTTGGCAAACCCAGACAGAGGTGTCCAAGAAGCTAAATCTGTGTGTATGAGTGCCAGGGAAAATTTTGCAGGGTCTCTCTTCAAACTATCTCCCAAAATGCCCAGAATCCATCTTTCTGGAGATGTCAGAAAAATAGACACACAGCCCCAACACTCAGATGCCATCTGGCTGTATAATATTAAATAAATCAAAACAATTCCAACCTTCCAACTCTGAGCACCAGAGGTGGGGAATGATTGATGCGTGGTCTCTCCCTCCATGCTCTATGTCGCCACCCCCTTGCCTCCAAGAACATTGCTTTAGCAGTTCTTCCCTCTCCCGCCTACATGATCAGTTTTTTGTTCTCTACTGGATCATTCCAATAAGCAAACAAATAGGTTGTTATTCTTCCTAACTTTGAAAAACAAAACAAAACAAAGCAAAACTCTCATATCCCTCTTTCTCCTTGCTCCCTTTTATAGGCAAATTTCCTTGAAAGACTTATCTATATGTGCCGTCTCCAGTTTCTCTCTCCCCATTTTCTCTCTTTTTTTTTTTTAGACGGAGTCTCGCTCTGTCACCCAGGCTGGAGTGCTGTGGCCGGATCTCAGCTCACTGCAAGCTCCGCCTCCCGGGTTCACGCCATTCTCCTGCCTCAGCCTCCCGGGTAGCTGGGACTACAGGCGCCGCCACGTCGCCCGGCTAGTTTTTTGTAGTTTTTAGTAGAGACGGGGTTTCACCGTGTTAGCCAGGATGGTCTCGATCTCCTGACCTCGTGATCCGCCCGTCTCGGCCTCCCAAAGTGCTGGGATTACAGGCTTGAGCCACCGCGCCCGGCCCCCATTTTCTCTTAAACCAACTCTAACTAGACTTTCTCTCCAATTCCCCCACTGAAACCATCTTTATCATTAACACTAGAAGCTAAATCTGTGTGTATGAGTGCCAGGGAAAATTTTGCAGAGTCTCTCTTCAAACTATCTCCCAAAATGCCTCCACATTGCAAAATTCAATGGTCAGTTCTCAGTCCTCCTGTTATTTATCCTATCAGCGTTTGACATCATTAATTATTCCCTCCTCGTGATACATTTCTTTACTTGGCTTTCTGGTCATCTTGCTTTCTTGTTTTCCACCTTCTTACTGGTAGCTCCTTCTTAGTCTCTCTCTCTCTCTCCCTTTTTTGGACTGAAATGCATGGTCACAGCTCACTGCAGCCTCAACCTCCCAGGCTCAAGTGATCCTCCCACCTCAGCCTCCCGAGTAGCAGGGACTACAGGCATGCCACCATGCTTGGCTAATTTTTGTATTGTTTTGTAGAGACGGGGTTTTTCCATGTTGCCCAGGCTGGTCTAGAACTCCTGGGCTCAAGCCATCCGCCTGCCTCGGTGCTCATCACAAAGTTCTAGGATTACAGAAGTGAGAAGTGAGCCACTGCACCCAGCTACCTACTTAGCTTCTTTTGGCCTCTCTTTCTCTGTTGGAGTGTTTTTAGAGGCTGGTACATTTCTTCTCCTTTTCTCTACCTACACTTGCTCCTTGGTGATCTTACTTTCGATATCATCCTAAGCTGATGATTCTCAGACATTTATATTCAGCTCAGATCCCTCCACCAGCCTTTTGACATCTGCCCTTGGATATCCAATAGACATCTCAAATTCAGCATCTCCAGAATGAACTATTCTGCTCCCAATCTGCTGTAGCCACAGATTTTCCCTTTTCAATTGATGGGGATCTTATCTTCAAGCAAAATGCCTTAGATCAACCTTGATGTCTCTCTCCCTTCCTGTCAAACTCCATCTTCAATTCCACAGGAAGTGCTGCTGGCTCCACCTCCAGAATAAATCCAGAATCCAACCATTCCTTCCCTCTACTGCCGTTTCTGTGGTCCGGGCATCCATCATTGCTCACTTGAATTGTTAAATTACCTCTTACCTAGTCCCCCTGATTCTACCTTTGCCCTCCCCTGCCCAGGGTATTTTCAAAACAGACTCGGATGAATGCTTTTGAAGCATATGTCAGAGAAGGTCACTCCAGTCCTCAGAGCCCAGAGATGGCTCCATATTTCACTCAGAGTAAGACTGTGGCCTCTGTGATCTGTCTTTACCCAGATCTCCTTATCTCTCTGCCCTCATCTGCTACTGTTCCCCTCTCACTCATTCTTCTCCAGCTGCCCTGGCCTTCCTTCCATTTCTGATTCGCCAGACATGCATTTGCCTTAGAGCCTTTGAATCTCACATCTATTTGCAAAGCTGGCCTCCTCACCTCCTGTCACCTTCTTAATGAGTCTCACCCTGTACAACTCATTTAAAATTACAGGCTGCCCCTCATGACTTTCTACCCTCTTGTCATGTTCAAGTTTACTATCTCACTTATTACCTTCTAACATATAATACTACTTGTTTTAAAATTGTATTCAGTTATTCTTTATTGTTTATTTTTATCGTTGGATTTAAATCTACCATCTTGCAATTTATTTTCTTTATGTCCCATCTGTTTTTTCTTTCCTCTTTTTTTTTCTTTCTGCTTTTCTTTTGATTAACTGTGTGTTTCATTTTTGTTTTTGTTTTGAGACCAGGTCTCGCTCTGTCACCCAGGCTGGAGTGCAGTGCTACAATCTCGGCTCACTGCAACGTCCACCTACCAGGGACAAGCTATTCTCCTGCCTCAGCCTTCTGAGCAGCTGGGACTAAAGGTGCACCACCATTCCCGCCTAATTTTTTTTTTTGGTAGACATGGGGTTTCACCATGTTGCCCAGGCTGGTCTCAAACTCCTGACCTCAAGTGATCTACCCGCCTTGGCCTTCCAAAGTGCTGGGATTACAGGCGTGAGCCATTGTGCCAGGTCAATTGTGTATTTTGTTTTATGATTTCATGTTGTCTCTTGTTAATTAGCTATTACTCTTTGTTGTCTTACTGTAATGGTTGCTTTAGAGTTTACAGTATACATCTTTAACATATCACAGTCTCCCTTTAGGTAATATTATGCTACCTTATAAGAGTAAAAACTTTACACCAACATACATCCATTTCTTTCCTCCCAGCTTTGTGTAATTGTTGTTATACATTTTACTTCTACATATGTTATAAAACCTATAATCATTATTAGTATTTTTGCTTTTAAAAGTCAATTATCTCTTAAAGAGACTTAAGTATGATTTTAAAAAATCTTTCCTATTTGCCCACGTATATAACATTTCTAGTGTCAGTTTTTCCTTTGTGTGGATCTACATTTCCATCTGGTATTATTTTCCTTCTCCCTGAAGTACTTCCTTTAACATTTGTTGTACAGGTCTGATGGTGATGGATTTTTAGACCTACAGCTTTTGTATGCCTAAAATACTCTACCTTTCTTTTTGATAGATATTTTCATTTTTGAAAATTTAAAGATACTGTTTTTGATACAGGCATACCTTGAAAATACTGCAGGTTTCATTCCAGATCACCACAGTAACGTGAATATCACAATAAAGTGAGTCAAACAAATGTGTTTTAATCTCCCAGTGCATATAAAAGTTATATTTATACTATTTTGTAGTTTATTAAGTTTGTATTGTGTCTAAACAGTATAATATACCTTAATTTAAAAATATTTTATTGCCAAAACTACTAATAATGATCTGAGCTTTCAGGGAATCATAATCTCTTAATGGTGGTGGCTGCTGATTCATCAGAGTGGTGGTTGCTGAAAGTTGGAGTGACTGTGACAGCTTCTTAACATAAGACAACAATGAAGTTTGCCTCATCTATTGACTCCTTCTTTTTCTTTTCCTTTCTTTCTTTTGAGACCGAGTCTCGCTCTGTAGCCCAGGCTGGAGTGCGTGATCTCGACTCACTGCAACCTCCACCTCCCAGGTTCAAGCAATTCTCCTGCCTCAGCCTCCTGAGGAGCTGGGATTATAGGTGTGCACCACAATGCCCGGCTAATTTTTGTGTTTTTAGTAGAGATGGGGTTTCGCCATGTTGAACAGGCTGGTCTTGAACTCCTGACCTCAAGTGATCCACCCACCTCAGCCTCCCAAAGTGCTGGGATTACAGGCATGAGCCACAGCGTCCGGCTGACACTTTCTTTCATGAAATATTTCTTTGTAGCATCCAGTGCTGTTTGATAGCATTTTACCCACAGGAGAACTTCTTTCAAAATTGGAAGTCCTCTCAAACCCTGCTACTGCTATATCAAGTAAGTATATATAGTATTCTAAGTCCTTTGTTGTCATTTAAATAATGTTCACAGTATCCTCACCTGGAGTAGAATTCCATTTCAAGGAGCCACTTACTCCATGCAGGGGTGCCACAGACCTTCAATTTGTTAAAAAAATAAAAAACCAATATTTACAAAATGCAGTAAGTGAAGCACGATATAATGAGGTATGCCTGTATTTTTAGGATAGTGCTCCTCTGTCTTCTAGCTTGGGCAGTGTTTTTAGTGAGAAATCTGCTGTCATCTTCATCTTTGTAATGTCCTTTCTGTCTTGCAACTATTCAGATTATTTTTTTTTAGGTGAGAAGATCATATATATATATATATATATTCACTGATTTTTAAGCGATTTGGGGCCAGGTATAGTGGTTAATGCCTGTAATCCCAGCACTTTGGGAAGCTAAAGCCAGAGGATGGCTTGAGCCCAGGAGTTCAAGACCAGCCTAGGTAACATAGCAAGACTCCATCTCTACAAAAAAAATTTTTTTTTAATTAGCCAGGTGTGGTGGTACAAGCCTGTAGTCCTAGCTACTCAGGAAGCTAAGACAGGAAGATCCTGTGAGCCCGGGAGTTCGAGGCATGTAGAAGTCGTGATTGTACCACTGTTCTCCAGCCTGGGTGACAGAGTGAGGCCTTGTCTCTGTGCGGGGCAGTGGGGAGGGGTGGCAGGTGGTGTGGAGATTTAGATGTGCCTTGTTGTAATTTTATTTTTTTTTTAATTATTTTTGTAGAGACAGGGTCTCACTATGCTGTCCAGGCTGGTCTCGAACTACTGGCCTCAATGATTCTCCTACCTCAGCCTCCCAGAGTGCTAGGATTATAGGTGTGAGCCACCACACCCAGCTTGTTGTAATTTTTTTTTTTTTTTTTTTGAGACAAGGTCTTGCTCTGTTGCCCAAGCTGGAATACAGTGGCTCAGTCATGGCTCACTGCAGCCTCAATCTCCCTGGCCCCAGCAATCCTCCCCACTCACCCTCCTGAGTAGCTGGGACTACAGGCACACGCCACCACACTTGGCTAGATTTTAATTTTTTGTAGAGATGGGGTTTTGCCATGTTGCCCAGGCTGGTCTCGAACTCCTGAGCTCAAGTAATCTGCCTACCTCAGCCTCCCAAAATGCTGAGATTGCAGGTGTAAGCCACCATGCCAGGTCTTGTTGTAATTTTTATCATGATTTTTGTGTCTGAGGTACATTGAACTCGGGGATTTATGATATATCATGTTCATCAAATTTGGAAAATGTTTAGTCATTATTTTTTCAATTTTTTTCTCCCCCCTGCAACACCTTTTGAGGACTCCAACTAGACCATTTGAAGTGGTCCCGCCGCTCACTGATGAACTCTTTCTTTTTTCCTTCTGGGTTTCATTTTGGATAATTTCATTGCTATGTCTTCATTAATTTTTCACTACTCTTTTCACATTCACTCACCTTTTGTTCTACCCTGTCTAATCTGCTGTTAGTCTCAACCAGTGCATTTTCATTTCAGTGACTGAGGTTTTCTACTCTGAGTGATAGAAACAGGAACACTTCTGGCTCTGTGTAGGAAACACCTCTATAGAAAGTATTTCCCCTAATTCTTTTGAGGGTTCTATTGAGTCATTTCTTTACATGCATGTGTTGATAAGTACTTATCTGAAGACTTAAGGGTTTCAGACTTCCAGGGTTTTATCTCTGAGCAGCTCTCTCCTCTCTCACACTACCTCGTCAACTCTAGCCACCTCAGTCTTCCTGGAACCCCAGCTCTATCTCCTCAATTCAGGGAGACCCCCAGGTTCCATGCGAATTTCCTCTTCCTGTGCCACAGCCTGGAAACTCTCCCTAGGCAGCGAGCTGGAGTAATCCTGGGATTTGCCTCATTTGTGTACCATGTTTCAGGTCCTTTATGGCCTGATGTCCAATGTCTTTAAAACAGTTGTTTTATAAAATTTATCCAAATTGTTCATTGTTTCAAGCAAAAGAGTAAAACCAGTCTCTGTTATTTCATCTTGGCCTGAGGCAGAGGTCTTGCATATTGTTTATTGACTGTCTTTTCTCTCCAGAATGTAAGGGAGGAATTTTTGTCTATTTTGTTACCAGATATGTACCAAATGTCTGGCATATAGTAGGCTCTCAATAAATATTTGTCCCATGTTTAGTGACTATACTAAAGCACTTTGTAAATTAAATGTAACATATGGATTACTTGTATCTTAGACATAGAGTCTAGCTAATTAGAACATAGGAGTTCAGATTTGGTAAGGAAACTACAATATTTTGCTTGTTTTTTGAGATGGTTTCTCGCTCTGTCACCTAGGATGGAGTGCAGTGGTGCTATCTTGGCTCACTGCAGCCTCCACCTCCTGGGTTCCAGCAATTCTCCTGCCTCAACCTCCCAAGTAGCTGGGATTACAGGCATGCGCCATCACACCTGGCTAATTTTGTATTTTTAGTAGAAACGGGGTTTCACCATGTTGGCCAGGCTGGTCTGAAACTCCTGATCTCAGGTGATCCACCCGCCTTGGTCTTCCAAAGTGCTAGGATTACAGGCATCAGCCACTGTGCCTGGCCACAATTTTTTAAAGTTTAAGTGTTACATTTAAAAAAAAATCAATATTAAAGGTTTAATTTTTAATCATTGAAGTCAATAATATTGAATCACTGAACTCCTTCTAGAAACTTAAGGATAGCTCATTCCTATGCCTGACTTATCAAAGCCAGAGATGAAAGTCCAAATGCGGGTCTACATACTATATATGTAGATGTTTTAATTATTATAAATCAAGCTAACAAACTGCTAAATAAAGTATTCCTATTCTCCTACCTTGATGATTTGATTTTTGACAAGATCAAAAATATGTAAAAGCTATGTTTTTCATGTAAAGTCAGCAAAGTATAAAAGACAACTGCGTTTAATTACTATTACATGTCTGGTTGTTCTGTTGATGGGGCAGCAATATTTAGATGAGTCATAAAATAAAAACATTTATGACCCCTAAATTACTCATTATTTAGTCTATAATTTAAAATCGTTATTTCAGAAAAATAACTCTGAAATATTATATTCTGCAGGTGCTGCAGTCAAATCCCAGAGATAGTGCAGGATCCAGAGACAAAGTGCCAGACACCGGGATGCTGACATAGAGGTGGAAGAAGAGGGAACTACTTGGCATAATCCCTGAAAGCACACTGGGGCCTTAGACTCATATAACTGATGACAGTGGGTGTCAGGGGGTTTCCCCGCGCCAACCAATTCCCCAACTCTCCAGTCACCAACTGGGTGCCTCACGATTCATTTGTGACACTAATTACCTAATGTTAGCACAGACTCCACAGGTTAAGGGTTCAACCCCACAAGATCACCCACGCTCCAGCTACCAACCATCAAGAGTGGATCTCCAGGTTACTCACACTTCCATCCAACTTGGCAACAAATCTGGGGTTCTCACAACCCCCTCCTCAGGTTCAACAATATGACAGCTCACAGAACTCAGAGAAACACTTACTCACATTTACCAGTTTATTACGAAGGACTTGATAGAATAAACACATGAACAGCCAGGTGAAGATCTTGCATGTAGGGCAAGCTCCAGAGAGTGCAAGAACAGGAGCTTCTGTCCCCATGCACTTCGGTTGTGTCACCTTTCCAGCACCTCACATGTTCACTGACCCAGAAGTTCTCCCATTCTGCCTTTTGGGGATTTTTATGGCCACTTCATCACGTGGGCTTGACAGATTACTAACTCAGTCTCCAGCTCCTCTCCTCTCTCTGGAGCATGGGGAGCAGGGCTGAAAGATCCAAGCTTCTAATCACGGTTTGGTCTTCCTGGCAACCAGCTCCCACCCTAACATTGTTCAGGGGCTTACCAAGAGCCACCTCATTAGGACAAAAAACACTCTTATCACCCAGGAAATTCCAAGGGACTTAGGAACTTTGTGTCAGAACTGGGGTCAAAGACCAAATACTAGAACAAACAATGCTCCTAGCACCACTATCATTCAGGAAATGACAAGAATATTAGAAGCCCTGTGACAGAAACCGGGCAAAATAAATAGAAATATATCTATATATGTCTATTGTCACAGTGAGTCAGCCTACTGTGACCTCATAGGCATCCACAGACTGATGATGTCCCACCTATAAACTTGACTCTCAGAGCATGTCAGCCTCAAGTCAGCTAGCTCAGCCTCCCTCCTCAGCCACTCTGCAGGAGTTCAGGGAGCAGGAACTCTGGCATCAGAGAGACTCCGGCCAAGACTCTGCCACTCACCCAGGCATCTCACCTCTCAGAGACTTCATTTCCTCCCTTCTAATAGGGGAAGAATGGTGCCTACTCATAGGGCTACTGTGAAGATCCATCAGGCCACGTAAGTAAAGTACTCCCTTCTCTAAAATGGTAGCACAAACAGCTGACTAAAAATCAGTTCGTTCATTCATTCAACCAGAATGTGACTGAACAACAAAGACCTTGAGAAATGTCGACTGTCACAGTCCTTGATTCTCCTCACTCTCTATGGTGCTACAGTGGCAAAACAGTGGGTATCCCCACTGCCCACCATCCTGGAGCAGAAATGAGGGGGCCCTTGGAAATGGACCAGACAGAGGCTTCCTCTGGGGACCTGGCTGGTGCAGTGTGGTGAGACCAGGAGGTCAATTCTCATGGTGGAGGTTGTCAAGCACTGATGATGAGTGGTATGGGAGGGTTTTGGTTAATTAATCACATGGCTTTGCTCCCTGAGATCTGAGCCACTTGACAAACAGACACAAGGTCAAAAACACCAGGTTTTCAAGGTGAGCTGGACTGAAGAATTCAATGTGGACCTGCCTGTTTCCCCCCACCCACCAAAGTACACCCTAACCCTGATCATGACCCTAATTGCAACCCTAACGCTAATCCTAGCCCACTCTGGCCTCCCATGCAGGGCTGGCTGGGAGCTCCAAGAAGGAGCATACAGATCCTGATGCAGTCTGGAAGAATAAAGTGAGCCCACCTGGATGAACAGCTGCATTCTGGCCTGAGTGACAACCTACCGTGAGGACAAGTAAAGAGGAGGAGAGAGACGCCGGGCACAATGGCTCACTCCTGCCATCCCAGCACCTTGAGAGGCTGAGGAAGGTGGATCACCTGAGGTCAGGAGTTCGAGACCAGCCTGGCCAACATATTGAAACCCCATCTCTACTAAAAATACAAAA
>NW_022299358.1:0-1695 GCF_002776525.5 Piliocolobus tephrosceles
GGCGCCTGTAGTCCCAGCTACTCAGGAGGCTGAGGCAGGAGAATGGCATAAATCCAGGAGGCGGAGCTTGCAGTGAGCTGAGTTCCGGCCACTCATTCCAGCCTGGGCGGCAGAGCGAGACTCAGTCTCAAAAAAAAAAAAAAAAGACATAATTGCTGACTGGACATGGTGGCTCATGTCTGTAATCCCAGCACTTTGGGAGGCTGAGGCGGGTGGATCACCTCAGGTCAGGAGTTTGAGACCAGCCTGGCCAACATGCCGCAACCCCATCTCTACTACAAATACAAAAATTAGCCAGACGTGGTGGTGGGCGCCTGTAATCTCAGCTACTTGGGAGGCTGAGACAGGAGAATTGCTGGAACCCGGGAGGCAGAGGTTGCAGTGAGATGAGATTGTGCCACTACACTACAGCCTGGGCAACAGAGTGAGACTCAAAAACAAACAAAAAACCACAATTGCTTTTGCACCAACCTACTATTTCATTAGACGCTTCAGCAGGCCAAAGGCTCCACACGGGGCACACGGGCATCCGTAGTAGCCCTGGTTCCTGTTAACGCCCCCACTCCCCAGCCAGGCTGGGCCCCCAGGGATCCCACTGGATTGCAGGCTCTGACACCAGGCCCTGGCTGGAGCTGTCTTGCTCACTCTTGCACCCATCCCCGGGGAACAGCACGATAAATATTTGTAGAATGAATGCCCCTGGGAAGGCTTGATGGGCTCCTAAAACTCATGTAGAACATCCTTGGTGTTCTGCTAGAATGTTCTAGCTAAATCTATACTGACCTCTGAAACATCTATAGGTCTTTTATTTTTACTTTTTTTCTTGAGACAGGGTCTCACTCTGTCACCCAGGCTGGAATGCAGTGGCATGATAATAGCTCACTGCAGCCTCGACATCCCAGGTTGAAGCGATCCTCCCACCTCAGCCTCCCAAATAGCTGGTACTACAGGTACGTACCACCACTCCTGGCTGATTTTTAATTTTTTTTTGTAGAGATGGGGGTCTTCCTACATTGCCTAGGCTAGTCTCAAACTGCTGGGCTCAAAAGAGCCTCCCATCTTTGCCTCCCAAAGTTTTGGGATTGCAGGGTGAGCCACTGCGCCTGGCCTGTCTTGCTCTAATATGTAACAGAGCCAGGACTTACTACAGTGTTAGACCGAGCAATTTCCTTCTGGGCTCAGGGCAGTGCTGACACTCAGCAGTGGCCTGCTTAACTATTCCTGGAACACACTCAAATTCAATTTCCAGACTCCACTCACACACCTTGGGACTAGTTCAATGAGCTCAGGTGCCTGCTACATAAATAACTTTTTCTTTCTTTTTTTGAAATGGAGTCTTGCTCTGTCACCAGGCTGGAGCGCAGTGGTGCAATCTTGTCTCACTGCAACCTTCGCCTCCTGGGTTCAAGCGATTCTCCTGCCTCCGCCTCCCAAATAGCTGGGACTACCACGTCCTGCTAATGTTAGTATTTATAGTAGAGATGGGGTTTCACCACATTGACCAGGCTGGTTTTGAACTCCTGACCTCGTGATCTGCCTTGGCCTCCCAAAGTGCTGGGATTACAGGTATGAGCCACTGCCCCTGGCCTAATTATTATTATTATTATTATTATTTGAGACGGAGTCTTGCTCTGTCGCCCGGGCTGGAGTGCAGTGGCCGGATCTCAGCTCACTGCAAGCTCCGCCTCCCGGGTT
>NW_022299359.1:0-1589 GCF_002776525.5 Piliocolobus tephrosceles
AAGCTCCGCCTCCCGGGTTTACGCCATTCTCCTGCCTCAGCCTCCCCAGTAGCTGGGACTACAGGCGCCCGCCACCTCGCCCGGCTAGTTTTTTGTATTTTTTAGTAGAGACGGGGTTTCACCATGTTAGCCAGGATGGTCTGGATCTCCTGACCTCGTGATCCGCCATCTCGGCCTCCCAAAGTGCTGGGATTACAGGCTTGAGCCACCACGCCCGGCCTAATTTTTTGTATTTTTAGTAGAGACAGGGTTTCACCATGCTAGCCAGGCTGGTCTCGAACTCCTGATCTCGTGATCCACCTGCCTCGGTCTCCCAAAGTGCTGGGATAACAGGCATGAGCCAGTGCGCCTGGCTAATTTTTGTATGTTTAGTAAGGATGGAGTTTCACCATGTTGGCCAGGTTGGTCTCGAACTCCTGACCTCAGGGTAATCCACCCACCTCAGGTTCCCAAAGCTGGGATTACAGGTATGAGCCACGGCACCCGGCCTATCATCCTTATGATTTTCTTCCAAGCATTTAATGCAGCCTGTCATTATTTGTTTATTTGTGTATTTGATTAACCTTGGCTGGTGTGTTCCCTTCTACGTGCCCATGGTAGATGCTCCATAAATACTAGTTGAACAGATGCGGACATGAATGAATGGATGAACGAAGCACTCAACTCCTACTGGGAAACTAATGCATCATAACAGTGTTGTCCAGATTAAATGAGTTAATATAAATTAAACAGCTTAGGCCAGGCACAGTGGCTCATGCCTGTAATCCCAGGACTTTGGGAGGCCAAGGCAGGCAGAGTGCTTGAGCCCAGGAGTTGGAGACCAGCCTGGGCAACAAGGCAAAACCCCCAATGTGTGCAGCACGATGTACTTTTTATTTTTCTACTAAAAAAAAAAAAAAAAAAAAAAAAGGGGGGGCTGGCTTCAGAGGCGGCCGGATCACGAGGTCAGGAGATGGAGAACATCCCGCTAACGCGGTGAAACCCCGTTTCTACTAAAAATACCAAAAAAATTAGCCGGGCGTAGTGGTGGGCGCCTGTAGTCCCAGCTACTCGGGAGGCTGAGCCAGGAGAATGACGTGAACCTGGGAGGCAGAGTTTGTAGTGAGCCCGAGATCGCGCCACTGCACTCCAGCCTGGGCGACAGAACGAGACTCCGTCTCAAAAAAAAAGAGAAGTTAAACAGCTTAGAATAGAATATTGGCCCATATTTCCCCATCCCCCCCCCCCTTTCACAAAAAAAAAAAAAAAAAAGAGGCTGGGTGCGGTGGCTCATGCCTGTAATCCCAGCATTTTGGGAGGCCAAGGCGGGCAGGTCACTTGAGGTCGGGAGTTTGAGACCAGCCTGACCAACATGGAGAAACCCGCTCTCTCCTAAAAATACAAAATTAGCTGGGCATGGTGGCGAATGCCTGTAATCTCAGCTACTTGGGAGGCTGAGGCAGGAGAATCGCTTGAACCCAGGAGGCGGAGGTTTTAGTGAGCTGAGATAGCACCATTACACTCCAGCCTGGGCAACAAGAGCAAAACTCCGTCTCCACAAACAAAAAAAAAAAAAAAAAAAAAGAATCTTGGCCCATAAACATTAGCCA
>NW_022299360.1:0-2606 GCF_002776525.5 Piliocolobus tephrosceles
CACCTCACTGCAACCTCTGCCTCCCAGGTTCAAGAGATTCTCCTGCCTCAGCCTCCTGAGTAGCTGGGGTTACAGTCGCCTGCCACCACACCTGGCTAGTATTTGCATTTTTAGTAGAGATGGAGTTTTTACCATGTTGGCCAGGCTAGTCTCAAACTCCTGACCTCAGGTGGCCTGCCTGCCTCAGCCTCCCAAAGTGCTGGGATTACAGGCATGAGTCACCGCACTTGGCCAATCCCCTCTATGGACAAAGGCTGGGCATGTTGGCTCAAGCCAGGAGTTCAAGACCAACCTGGACAATATAGTGAAAACCCACCTCTACAAAAAATACAAAAAAATTGGCCAGGCATGGTGATCCACATCTGTAGTTCTGTAGTTCCAGCTACTCAGGAGCCTTAGGTGGGAGGATTACCTGAGCCCAGAGGCAGAGGTTGCAATAAGTTGTGCTCAAACCACTGCACTCCAGCCTAAGTGACAGAGTGAAACCCTGTCTGAAATAAATAAATAAATAAATAAAATGTAAAAATATAATAAAAAGGAGTGTGGACTAAGTGACTTGCTTCTGAAGACTTGAGTATGGAAAGGGTAAAAAAGATCTTTGCAGGAGAAATCTGGTAGACACCAATTGAACAAACTAATTAAAGTGAACATTGAAACCACCATTGCAAAATTATAACTGAGCAGACCTAACCAACTCCATTTTGCTTCCAGCCTCCAAACTGTCCTTGTTCATTCCTGGGCGTAGGCTGAACTACTTTTGGGAGGAAATTACTTTATAGTTTATGGTTTATAACAAAGATAAGCCGGGCGCGGTGGGTCACGCCTGTAATCCTAGCACTTCAGGAGGCTGAGGCGGGCGGATCACTTGAGGTCAGGAGTTGGAGACCAGCCTGACCAACATGGGGAAGTGGGGTCTCTACTAAAAATACAAAATTAGCCAGGCGTGGTGATGGATGCCTGTAGTCCCAACTACTCGGGAGGCTGAGGCAGAAGAATTGCTTGAACCCGGGAGGTGGAGGTTGCAGTGAGCTGAGACTGCGCCATTGCACTCCAGCCTGGGCGACAGAGGGAGGCTCTGTCTCAAACAAACAAACAAACAAAAAAAAACCAACCACACAAACAAAGATGATAACAATGATAACAGCCCTTTCCCAAAACAAACCCCCTTCTCCCCTGGGGACTAGACTGCCTTTGTAGAACCAACAAATTAGCCACAACATTAGAAATTATGGTTTAGGAATCATGCAGCTGGAAGCTACAAGATTCTGACCCTCCCTATACTGTTCCTAATGAAGCAGGATATTTCCCTGACCCTTTCATGGGACTTGCAACAGGTGTGCCTCGTTTAGCCGGCCACTCTCAACTCCTTGCAGGAGGAAGCAGGAAAGCGAGCAAGGCAGGAATTGCAGTGCACAAACACTGGAATTGGCTGGCTGCTTCAGCACCAGTGGGATCAAACTCCACTCAAGCAGGCCCATTGTGTTCCACCCCTTGCGGGAGGGAGCACGCACGTGAGAATGGGTACAGGAGCCAGAGTGAGTGCTTTTGGCCACCAGCAGTAGTGAACTTTGTGCAGGCCCCTCTGCAGCGTCCAGGCAGGGGTACAGCAACTTCCAAAGCCCCAGGGGGTGTGTTACAGTGCTCTTTCAGCTCTGCCATCCATGGGCAACTTTGTTAACAGCTCAGTGGACCCGCTGCCCCTTCATGTAGGCGACTGCCCTCTGCTAGCAAAGGCAAAGGGCCAGTAGACAGCCTTTTGAATCCACACTTGTGGCTCCTGAGCTCTTGTCCAGAGTCCAGGAGAAACGAGGTCACACAAACTACCTGAAGGATGGTCATGCAGGGGATTTTATGACTAATTAAAGTGGCTTTCAGCGGGAAGGGGAGCTAAAAAAAACATGGAGTGGGTAGGTAATCTTCCCCTGAAGTCAGCTGTCTCTGACTGGATTGTTCTCTGAAGTTTTGCCATCAAACTGTCCCTTTGAAGTCCAGTCACTTCTCTCCAACGTCCAGCCATAGTCCGCAGTGTCCAGCTGCTTCTCCTTTCTGAAGGTGAGTCTGGGGTATTTATAGGCACAGGCTAGGGCAGGGCGGGGCCATAGGTGATTTAGGAAAAGGCAACATTCAAGCAGGAAAATGGGGATATAAGTTCTCACTTTGAGCCATTGAAGGGGTGGCCTGCCCCTCCACACCTGTGGGTGCTTCTCGTTAGGTGGGACGAGAGACTTGAGAAAAGGAAATAATACACAAAGTATAGAGAAAGAAAAGCGGGACCCAGGGGACCAGTGCTGTGTTTTCAGAGGACCCACACTGGCACCGGCCTCTGAGTTCCCTTAGTATTTATTGATAATTATCTTTACCATCTAAACGATAGGGGAGTAGCTAGAAAATAGGATCATTGTAGGGAGGAAATCAGCAGTAAGACATAAGAACAAAAATCCTTGTAACATGAATAAGTTTAAAGGAAAATGCTGTGCCTTGAGATGCATATGCAAACATCTCCATAAACCTTTTAGCAGTATTGCTCCAGCAAGCCCCACCTTATTCCTAAAGGCGGTTTCTCCTTACTCAGTAAACAAGGCACACAATGGGTTTTACACCGAGAT
>NW_022299361.1:0-9544 GCF_002776525.5 Piliocolobus tephrosceles
GACCCAGCCATCCCACTACTGGGTATATACCCAAAGGATTATAAATTATGCTACTACAAAGACACATGCACACGTATGTTTATTGCGGCACTATTCAGAATAGCAAAGACTTGGAATCAACCCAAATGTCCATCTGTGACAGACTGGATTAAGAAAATGTGGCACATATCCACCATGGAATACTATGCAGCTATAAAAAAAGGATGAGTTGCGTCCTTTGTAGGGACATGGATGCAGCTGGAAACCATCATTCTTAGCAAACTATCACAAGAAGAGAAAACCAAACACCGCATGTTCTCACTCATAGGTGGGAACTGAACAATGAGCTCACTTGGACTCGGGAAGGGGAACATCACACACTGGGGTCTATCATGGGGAGGGGGGAGGGGGGAGGGATTGCATTGGGGAGTTATACATGATATAAATGATTGATTGATGGGTGCTGACGAGTTGATGGGTGCAGCACACCAACATGGCACAAGTATACATATGTAACAAACCTGCATGTTATGCACATGTACCCTAGAACTTAAAGTATAATAAAAAATAATAATAATAATAATAAAAGAAAGTTGTGAATTAAAGAATTAATTTGCGTACCCGTTCACGCAGTGATTGAAGGTGGATAGGGCACACCCATGTCCATCTGCCATGAAAACCTGTGCCTCTCCAATGAGCCAGGGCTGCCTGATTCTCACATGAGGCTGACCATGAAGTAAGAATTGACAAAATGCTAAGAACACTGTGGAGGAGAACTGGGATAAGTTTATCCACCTGTGAGGATCAGAAAATACTCATTGGAAAACATACACGTGGAATTAGCTGCAGAGGTTATTTCACCATAATGAGGAGAGGAGCTGTGTGCACAGTATTGGACTCTCGGTAGTTGCTAAATTTGTTGGATTAATGAATTCACTCAAATAACAAAGACCCAAAACAGCGGGGGGAGGTTAATGTGCTTGAGTGCTTTGCAGAAGGTTTAGTGAGGGACATGTGCTATCTATGTGTGTCCGCACTGATGTCTCTTAGTAAGATCGTAAACCATATGCTCAAGGGCCTTACGGTCCTCTGAAGAAAACCAGTCTATGGAATCAAGATGTGATTATGGTCAATCACTGTCTCGTCGGGCAACATAAATTGGAGACTGTTTTCCCATGTGCAGCTCATGACAAGTCTTATGATTGGGGGCCTGTGTTTTATTGCCTATAAATCCTTAATATTATACTAGCTGGCAGCATAAAGCTACCATTTGGAAACGCCAGTAAGTTAAAAAACAATAGCCCCACAGACTCTGCCAATTCTAATTTCTTTAATGTTTAGGGTCATTAAGTGGCAGAAAGATATCACTATGAAGTCATTATACTTACAACATTTGGACCCAGATGGCAGGTGTTCTTAGCCATTATGGATCAACTCTTCAAAAAGGCTGAGGACAGATCCACATTGAAGAACATAGTTTAATGAATTATCTTAGTAACAGGGTGCAAAATGGACCCATGAATATGCTACCTCCCTGTCATCTTTCTTTCTTATTAATTCAGAAATGCTTATTTCTTTAACAAGTATGTGTTGCCTGCCTATTTTAAACTGGGTTCTCTATTAAACCCTAAGGATGCAGTGTAAGCAAATAAGACCTGGAGCTTACTTTTGAGTCAGGGAAACAAGTAGTACATATATATTTACAGAAATAAATGTAGAATTATGATTATATTAAATGCTATAAAGAAAAGTACAAGGTGCTATGAGCAAGTATAGCAAGGGAACCTACTTGAGATGTGGTGAGCTGTCAGTTATTGTCATAAAAAATGCAAGCCTAGTGTTACATCTCTCAATTTCTTAAGAGAGGCCTGATATATAGATTTTTGTGCAAAATTACCAAATTAAAATATTTAAAAACTTAAAAGATGTTTAGAAGTTCACAAAAACTAGTCATACTCTAGTTGTATCTTACGGTCTTTCTTTTTATTGTTACTGCCTTAAAATGTAGGATAATGTCATTGTGAAAAGGAAGAGATCAGGGTAGGAAAAGATGTCAAGTGTGTGGGTCAAATGCAGAGTCAGGGGAAAAAATCCTGAAGCTTTGGAGATACTTCAGCACACAGTTTTGTTATAATTTCATGTTTGCAGCTTTTGGTGTTATTTTTATAGTATGACTTGTCTCAAGGAGGAGCAGAATAACAGTAGTTCGTGCTTGGATTTTGGGGTCAGAGAGACCTGAATCTTAGATGAGTTTCTAAAGCTCTCTGACCTTCAATTCTTTAGTCTAAAAAAAAAAATTAATAAATCTGTCTCACAGAGTTATTGGCAGGATTAGAGATGATCAGTCAGGTGAAGCATGTATCACAATGCTTGAAATGTAGTAAGGACTTAACAAATGGTAGCCAATAATACAATTACTGTTGCATCTCATTAATTATAACTGACAATGCAAAAGCGTTAGCTAACTCACCCTATTAATAAATAGAAGAATCAGTATCTGAGCTCAGGTCTGCCTGTTTCTGATTTCAGTTTGCTTCTAATTGCCTCACTGTTTGGGACACCTGAATCTGCCATGTCCTCTGGGTGAACATCAGTTAACATCACAGTGGCTGGAAGCAGACACTCTGGGATCCCTGTTTCCCTAAGAACTTAGTGCTCATTAACAGAAAGCTCTCATGGGCTGCACAAAGCTTACATTCATTCCCTTTGTGAGCTCCTTTTGTGGCAGTAATCACATTGTAGCTAAGTTTCTTCATGTTCTACTTATTAATGATGTTGTAGACTACTTGAAGGGAAGGGCTTAGATTGTATAGAAGATATCCTCCTCCCCTCACATTGTCTACTAAGAACAGATGATTCGTTACATAAATCTCCTATATTTACAATTCCTAAATCCAAAAAGTTCCAAAGCTGTATTTTTAAAAATTAATTTGACAGCAAGAGAAAACCTGACTTTATTTGAGAGGGAAAATATGACCTAAATCACTGAGAGGCTATGTACAGTCTTTATTTTTTTTTATGTTTTATTCTTTGAGATGGCGTCTCGCTCTGCTGCCCAGGCTAGAGTGCAGTGGCATGATCTCGGCTCACTATAATCTCTGCCTCCCAGGTTTAATCAATTCTCCTGCCTCAGCCCCCTGAGTAGCTGGGAGTAAGGTACACACCACTACACCTGACTAATTTCTGTATTTTTTAGTAGAGATGGAGTTTCACCATGTTGGCCAAACTGGTCTAGACCTCGAGAGATCCTCCCGCTTTGACCTTCCAAAGTGCTGAAATTATAGGTGTGAGCCACCACTCCTGGCCCAGTATTTATTGATCCCAAGTAGAATATTCATATGTTTTGTGAAGAAATATTAATACATTTGATTAGGCGGTTCAACCAGAACTTGCCAGTAATATTATATGACCATGTACAATGTGGCTACACCACCAGTGAGGTATCTATTGTTAAGCTGATGAAGCTTAGGCTTCAAGGCTTTTGTACATAATTTTGTATTCAAAAATTTGTAATATTTTACTTGAAGAATCTTTCCAAATTACATGAGATTTAAGCCTCAAGACTCACCAGGGATCAACCCTTGTATATCACCTTAACTTTGTAAAATTTGAAAAGTTTTGAAACCAAAGCACTTCTTACCTTGAGGGTTATGGATTTGTGCATTTTAGCAAAGAGGAAGGCAGGAAGACAGATGGAAAGGAAGACATTAAGGAGGTAAGTAAAAAAGATAGATATACCTATATAATTTTTAGTAAGAAAATACTGTAGTAAATAGAATTTAAAATTTAGTGGCTGACAATGCAATATGAACAAGTCGTTTATATTTAGCCCAGTCATCTGTCCAAAGTGAAGGTTCCAAGTCAGGGGCAGCTCTGCTCCACTAGGTCATTAAGGGATCCAGGTTGCTGTTGTTAATATGTGGTTTCCAGGATTGCTCTCATCCATATCCTTTAAGGCCTCAGAGAAGTGGAAAAACAAGACATGTGCTTGAGAGGTTTTTTGTTTGTTTGTTTTGGTGTGTGTGTGTTTTTCCTAAGGGTCAAGTTACAATGTTGCATTTTACTTCTGTTTACACCCCACTAGCTATAACTCAGACTCATGGCCACATCTTCCTGCAAGGGACAGGTAATGTGGCTGTAACTTAGGGAGAAAGGGAGAATAGACTTTGGTGGAATAAAGACAGTATCTGACACACCAACCAGCCTTTAAATGAGGCTTCATAACAATGCATGACTTACTGCTTCTCACGGTCTAAAACTCCAGGCAAGCACTTAGGTTTCTCTTATCTCAGACCCCTGTTCTACAGCCAAATTACCAGAACACATAAAAGTAGAACTAGGCAATAAAACCTCAATTAGATGTGCTCGGAATGTTCTTTGAGTCTGTACTGACCTTTTAGGATAGTTTCTTTCCTTATTTGACAACTTCCCAGTTTTGAACTTGTAAATAAATAAGTGAATGAATAAATGAATGAATGCATACCTCTCCTACTAGCCCATGGTGTGGAGTGTGGAAGAAAGCTACAGTCTGAGTCTAAATAATAATAATGATGATGATATTAATTACATAATACAATTGACTAGCAAGTCAGCTTACAAAGCAACATCACATGTGATATGATTTTGATTTTCCCTACAGTCTGTGGTGGAGGCACTCAATGCATTTTGTAAAGATAAGAAACCCATTTTGTAGATAAAGGCTCAAAAGTGTGACATGGCCAGCCTGAGACTACACACAAGTGCCCAAAGTAGGAATTCACCCCATGCCTTCTGATTCTATGAAGAGCACCCTTTTCACAACATTACATGTCCTTGCATTTTTGGCCTCTGGAGGAAAAGGCGCATGCAATGGATCACATTGAATTTCTTTTTTGTGCATCGGGTGGGCCCATCACAGATAAGAACAGACCACCTGGAAGGAAGAGGACATTTCAGGGTCAGACTTGATCCCTGATATGGTTAGGCTTTGTGTCCCCACCCAAATCTTATCTTGAATTATAACCCTCATAATCCCCACGTGTCAAGGGAGAGACCAGGTGAAGATAATTGGTTCGTGGAGGTGGTTTCCCGCATGCTGTTCTCGTGGTAGTCAGTGAGTTCTCATGAGATCTGATGGTTTTATAAGTGTTTGGTAGTTCCTCCTGCATTCATTCTCCCTCCTGTTGTCTTGTGAAGAAGATGCCTTGCTTCCCCTTTACCTTCCACCATGATTGTAAGTTTCCTGAGGCCTCCCCAGCCATACTGAACTGTGAGTCAATTAAACCTCTTTCCTTTGTAAATTACCCAGTCTCAGGCAATTCTTTATAGTAATGTGAAAACGGACTAATGCAACCCCAGAATTTGGAACAGACACCATTTTTCTAATGTTTGTTATGCCAAGCTCCATGCCACCTGGATGGGGTAAAGCAGGAGCTGAAAATTATGGCCAGGGGACATATCTGACTCTTTGCCTCTTTTTATCAATACAGTTTTATTGGAAACACAGCCACACTCATTCATTTACAAGTTGTCTATGGCTGCTTTTGCAGTGCAATAGCACAATTGCATGGTTGCAGAAGAGACCATGGACCTGCAAAGCCTAAAGTATTTATAATCAGGCACTATACAAAAATTGTTTGCTGACCCTTAGGATAGAGCAATGATGAGTGCAGGGGACAGAGGCACAGGAAACAGTAATTGAATAGAGAACCTAAAAATAGAACTATGACCAGGACACAGAAGTGGAGGAGAGGGAAAGCTCTGTGGCAATTGGCACCATTTGTCTCCATAAAAGGAAGGGCTACAAGTGGCCTTTGTAACAGGGAAGGAAATGACATCTGAGTTGCATATTGAAGGATTAATAGTAGTTTGCAAAGCAGTGAGAGGACGTTCCAGGCACAGAGAGCAAGACAAGAATCAAATTGCTCTATTTGGAACATCATATTAAATAAAAGCAATGAGAGTGAGGGAAAATTGAACTCTATCAGGTACTGACTGTGGGACCAGACAAGAGATGTAGGTTGTCACATTCAGTCCTGAAAACAAACCTGCCAGGCAAGTCTTCTTCCCGTTTTACAAAAGAGGAGACAAAAATTAGGAGATTAAGTAATTCATCTCTGTTTTCAAAATAAGGAGTGTGCGAGGTTTTGTCCCAGGCTCCTGAAGTTTCTGCCTGGCCCTCCACCACTCTGCCAGGTAATTCAGCTCTGCCCTGGGACTGCCCAGCCTCATCTTGGCTGCAGCTAGCCAGTTGCCGTGCCTGCTCACCCGTTGGCTGGAAGCACCATGAGGTGTTGCACAGCAGGTAATGGGACCTCTCCTGGTCTGTTCAGCCTTTGCAGCAGCTGTCAAGACCAGATTGAACTCCTGGGATGTTGAGGCTGACTTTTTTCTGTGTGGGGGAACCAGCCTAGATTGATGTGAGCAAGGACTAGTGACCATTAATCATGGTGAAAAGCAGCCATAGTCACAGATTCAAGGTGAGCTCATTTTCCTGTAGCTCATGCTCTCCCGTCACCTTATTTCACTGAACGGTGCTGCATTCAAAGTCTGCAATCAACCCAGACCTTAAGTAGCAGTTGGAATCTGAGCAGGTTTGATTATATCCACTTCACCTTCACACTCTGAATCCAGCAATGAAAATATGTGAAGGAGTTATGCCTCATTTTCATATTAATGCATATTTAAAGGACCATAAAGGGAGTTGGCATCTAAAGCAATGGACAAAGATGACAAAACTCTTTTTTGAGAATTCTAATTATCTTAAACTTTAAAAGTAGATCAAGGGATTGTTGGAAAATCTTTACAATCTTCATATTAAGATAAGAGAAAATGGTTTCTTTTTTCTGGAGAAAGAAAAAAGTGGTGGTCAGGCAACTTTATGGGAGGAACCATGTTTGATTTTTATGACTTTTTGTGAGAGTAAAATGTCTATAATGAAATTTACCATCTTAACCGTTTTTAAGTGCACAGTTCATTGGTATTAAATACATTTACATTGTGGTGCAAAAACTACCATCATCCATCTCCAGAACTTTTGTCATCTTCTCAGACAGAAACTCCAACACATTAAATGATACCTCTCTATTCTACCCTTCTCTCAGTCCTGCACTACCACCATTTTACTTTCTGTGGATTTGACTGCTGTAGGTAACTCATATAAGTGTAATCATACAGTATTTGTCCTTTTGTAGCTGGCTTATGTCTCTTAGCAGAATGTTCAGAAGGTCCGTCTATGTTATAGCATATGGGAGAATTTCCTTCCTTTTCCATGACTGAATAATATCCCATGATATGTGTATATCACATTTTGTTTATCCATTCATCTGTGGATGAGTGGATGAGCTCATCTGTGGGTGAGCACTTGTGTTGCTTTCGCTTTTTGTTTATTGTAAATATTGCTGCCATGAACATGAGTGTACAAATATAAGTTCAATTTCCTCAATTTCCAAAGTTCAATTTCCAACAAATATCGGTTCTTCAAGTGGAATTGGTGAATCATATGGTGATTCTGTTTTTAATTTTTTGAAGAATCACCATACTGTTTTCCTTATATACTTCCCCATTTTACACTCCCACCAACAGAACATAATGGTTGCATTATTTTCCCTATCCCCACCAAAACTTGTAATTTTCTGATATTTTTGTAATAATCATACTAATGGCCATAAAGTGATATCTCATTGTTGTTTTGATTTGCATTTTCCCAGTGATTAAGGATGTTGAGAAAAATTTCATATACTTATTGGCCATTAATGTATCTTCTTTGGAAAAATGTCTGTTCAAGTCCTTTGCCCCTTTCTAAGTTGGGTTGTTTGTTTTTTGTTGTTGTTGAGTTGTAGTTTTTCTTGATATATCTGGATATTAATCCCTTACAATGAACATGATATTCAGATGTCTTCTCTTATTTTATGGGTTGCCTTCTTCCTTTGATAGTATTCTTTGATTCACAAAGGTTTTTAATTTTAATGTAGGCAAAATTATATTTCTTTAAATTGTTGCCTGTGCTTTTGGCGTCATATTCAAGACAGGTTTGCCAAATCCAGTGTCATGAAATTATTCGCCTATGTTTACTTCTAACAATTTTAGAATTTTGGCTTTTATATTTTGGTCTATTTTGAGTTAATTTTTGAATATAGTATATGGCAAAGGCCCAACTTTTTCCTTTTCCATGTGTATACTCAGTTTTCCTAACACCATTCATTGAAAAGACTGTTCTTTCCTCATTAAGTAATCTTTGAACCACTTTAAAAAATTACTGGACCATATATGCAATGGTTTATTTATGAAGTCCCTATTCTATTCCATTGTTCTATATAACTGTTTTTTATGCCAATGCCACATGGTTTTGATTACCATGGCTTTGTAGTTAAGTTTTGAAATCAAGAAGTGTAAAACTATCAATTTTTTTTTCTTTTTTCTTTTTTCTTTTTTTCCTTTTTGAGACAAAGTCTCACTCAGTCTCCCAGGCTGGAGTGTAGGACATGATCTCACCTCACTCCAGCCTCCACCTCCTGGGCTCAAGTGATTCTCCTGCCTCAGCCTCCTGAATAGCTAAGATTACAGGCACACACCATCATGCCTGAGTAATTTTTGTTTTTTTATTAGAGACGGGGTTTCATTATGTTGGCCAGGCTGGTCTTGAACTCCTGACCTAAAGTGATTCGCCCGCCTCGGTCTCACAAAGTGCTGGGATTACAGGTGGTGTGATCCACTGCACCCAACCTCTTTTTTTCCCAAAATAGATTTTTCTATTTCTGCAAAAAAAATGCCACTGGGATTTTGATAGAAATGGCAATGATCCGGGGGGGGGGGGGGGCGGAGCAAGATGGGCGAATAGGAACAGCTTCAGTCTCCATCTCCCAGCGCGAGCGACACAGAAGACCGGTGATTTCTGCATTTTCAACTGAGGTACTGGGGTCATCTCACTAGGGAGTGCCAGACAATCGGTGCTGGTCAGCTGCTGCAGCCTGACCAGCGAGAGCTGAAGCAGGGCGAGGCATCGCCTTACCTGGGAAGCATGAGGGGGAAGGGAGTCCCTTTTCCTAGCCAGGGGAACTGAGACACACAACACCTGGAAAATCGGGTAACTCCCACCCCAATACTGCGCTGTAACACCGGCACACCGGAGATTATATCCCACACCTGGCCGGGAGGGTCCCACACCCACGGAGCCTCCCTCCTTGCTAACACAGCAGACTGCCGCAATCTAACCGCAAGGCAGCAGCGAGGCTGGGGGAGGGGCGCCCGCCATCGCTGAGGCTTAAGTAGGTAACTAAAGCCGCTGGGAAGCTGGAACTGGGTGGAGCTCACAGCAGCTCAAGGAAACCTGCCTGTCTCTGTAGACTGCGCCTCTGGGGACAGGGCTCAGCTAAAGCAGCAGAGGCCTGTCCAGACGCGAACGACTCTGTCTGACAGCTTTGAAGAGAGCAGTGGATCTCCCAACACGGAGGTTGAGATCTGAGAAGGGGCAGTCTGCCTGCTCAAGTGGGTCACTGACCCCTGAGTAGCCTAACTGGGAGACATCCCCCACTAGGGGCAGTCTGACACCCCACACCTCACAGGGTGGAGTACACCCCTGAGAGGA
>NW_022299362.1:0-1255 GCF_002776525.5 Piliocolobus tephrosceles
GGACCCTGGTGACCATCAGGTCCCAGATTAACTCCAGGTCTTAGGTGAACATCTGGTCCCAGCTGAATATCAGGTCCCAGGAGCACATCCGTCCCCAGGTGGATATCAGCTTCCAAGTTGACATCAGGCCACAAGTGGACACTGGGCTTGAGGTGTACATCAGGCCTCAGATGGACACCCAGGCCTCAGGTGTACACCAGGCTCAGGTGGGAATCAAGGCACAGGTAACACCATGCCCTAGGTGGTTACCTAGGCTTCAGGTGGACATCAGACCCCAGGTGGACACCTGGGCCTCAGGTGGTCATCAGGCCCTAGGTGGGCACTCGGGCCCCAGGTGCACATCACTCTCCAAGTGAACACCAAAGACCCAAGTTGATACCCAGGTTCCAGGTGGGCACTGGGCCCCAGATGAACACCAGGCCCCGGGTGGGCCTCCAGGTGGACATCAAGCCTCAGGTAGATAGTCGTCAGGTGGAAATAAGGGCCCACTTCGACAACACACCCTGGGTGGATACCTAGGTCTCAGGTGGATGCATAGTCTCCAGTTGAACATCAGGCTCCAGATAGACACCCAGGCCCTAGGTGAACACTGGGTCTTAGGTGGACATTAGGCTCCAAGTGGACAACGAGCTTTAACATGGACATCAGGCCCTAGGTAGACAGCAGGTCCAAGGTACACATGAGGCTCCAGCTGAACACCAGTCCCCAGGGACCCCCTTGTCCCCAGGTGAACACCAACACCAAGGAAGACATCCACCTCCACCTGGACATCATTCCCCAGGTGTATACCTAGGCCCTATGGGAGCACCAGGCCCCAAGTGAGTACATAGATCCCTGGTGGACATTAGGCACCAGGTTGACACCCAGGGCTTAGGTGGACATGAGGCTCCAGATGAATGCTAGTCCCCAGGTGGATAAATAGTCCCCAGGCATACATCAGGTCCGAGGTTCATACTCAAGTTTTCAGGTAAACACTAGGCCCCAGGCAGACACCAGAGCCCAGGTGGATACCAGGCCCTAGGCAGACACCAGTCTGCAGGTGGACAGCAGGCCCCCGAAAGCACATTTTGCCCATTATGCCCCAGGTTGACACCTAGGCTCCAGGTGGACACTAGGCTATAGGTGGTTATCTATGCCCCAGGTGGACATCAAGCCTTAGGGGAATTCCTAGTCACCATGTGAACATCAGGCCACAGGTGGATGCCCAGGCTCTTGGTGAATATCAAGTCTCACATGGACATCAGGTCCCAGGTGA
>NW_022299363.1:0-1304 GCF_002776525.5 Piliocolobus tephrosceles
CACAGTTCCTCCCTGAAAGAAGGCTGCACCCTCAACAGAAGGGAGGCGCACACTCCGAATGGAATCGGCATAGGGAACAGATGCTGCTGCAGGTGGAACTGGCTGCACAGAGCGCCCGCTCAAGTGTCTGAGAAATAAGGAGCGGTTGGTGGCATCACCTTCCGTACCTGAGCTGGGGCGCCTGGGAGCCTGTCACCACCACCACCACCCGAAACAAAGACCCCCAGAACTACACAACGAGCTGACAAACTCACCGAGGCGACGACCGAGCAATGTGCGTGGAGTGATGCGAACATGCAGATGTCAGGGCCACGCGCGGCGTTGGTTTTGTGCATCGACTTGAGCGTGCCCGGGGTGCCCAGATGGCTGCTTCTGCATTATTTCTGTGTGAGATGCATGTTTGCCTCTGGACTGAGTGGAGACTCATCCTCGCCGGTGTAGGGGGCACCACCCTATCCACCCAAGGCCCGAGTAAAACAGCAAGGCGGGAAAGACTGGGCTCACTCCACCTGTCTGGCTGTGGGCCAGTGACATCCGTCTTCTGCCGCCCGTGCTCCTGGGCCTCAGCTCCTCAGACCCGGGTGGGATCTGCACCCGCCGCTTCTCAAGTCTTCACACCACACCCTCCCAGGACTCTAGCTTCCAGGCTGTGGGTCCTGCGGCTTCTTGGACTCTGTAGCCCCTGCAGCAAGCCTCCCCCTGGAGACACACGCACACCCGGCTGGCTGTCTCTCTGGAGAGCCCTGACTAAAAGCCGCCCCTAAAAGTGGTCTTCAGAGTTTCTTTCTAGCCCTAAGATCCCAGTGCCCCTCCTACAATTCTAGGCGGAAAGGTGAATGGAGACCAACGGACAGAGGCGTGTGCGAGGACACGCCAGGCAGTGGCGCTGGGCAGGAGGGCACTAACTTTCTCAATAAGCAAAGAATCAATGTCGCTTGCCACAAAAATGAGAACAGTAAAGATTTCTTCAAACAGAAATGAGTTTTTTTCATGATTTGCTCTTAATACATATGAAATCATAAAAGTAGGCCTATTAACAATTACATAAGTCTTTAGAGGCCCTTGAACTACTTCTGTCCCTTGTGTTTTTATGCAAAATAAACCTGAGGTTAAAGACAATAACGTCACTGGCCACAGCTGGGGCCATGCGAGGACACAGCTTATACCCATGAGGTCGCTGGGTGCCCCGAGTTCTTCCCTTGCTATTTATGGAAATATGGGAGAAACCAGGACGTCTGAGCATTTACCTGGCTGTGCTCCCAGGGGCCGAAGAAAGCACCTATCTGTCCCGTCTTCCCTCCACC
>NW_022299364.1:0-1325 GCF_002776525.5 Piliocolobus tephrosceles
ACTAAATCATAAGTTCAGTACAAAGTAATCCAAGGGTGAGAAATGAGCCATAAGCCTAGAATGGATTAGCCCCACAAAAAAATTTATTCTAGAATAGAGTGAATTCTAGGATACACATTCCATGAATGAGAAACTAGAAGCTATAAATATAATAAAGCTCTTATTTGTCCTCAAAATAACCAGAAGAGTGACAATTTATAAAGTTCAAGAAAGCCCAGAAGAAGCTCTAAAAATATATGCTCTCGGTACAAAAAATAGCCACTATAAATAAAACCTATATTTTAGAATTTATGACATTTGAAGTTTCTATCTCACCGGTTTTGTTAAAATGTGTCCTTCAACGGGTACGTCTTATCTAAAGAAAAGCAATATTTAAACAAAGGCAATCTTATCTAAGAACATAATAGTATCTACATAACCATTATAAATACCACTTATTGGTTGTCATTTTTACAAAAGAAAAAAAAACAGTATATACAGAAACACAGAAGACTAAACAACTTTATAAGTAAATGTCATAAACTTTTACAGTCCATACTGTATTTTTATAATTTTACATCATAGAAATTTAAGAGAATTTGTCTAAACATAATGGAAATGGAGTTTGTTACTTAAATAGTATAGTAGTTTGTGAAACAACACAAATAATTTAACTGACTATACCTGGTATACAAAGAGGGTTTGGATAATTTAAAATAATAAAAATTACTATTTCAATTTCATGGTAACAATTACTATGAAAAAGGGCTTTAGATTTTCTAAGGAAGATGCAAGTAAAAAATTTATTTATATAGGCTTGATTTTTATTCCCCCTATTTTCCCAAAATATACTCCCCTAACTAGGTGTATTTAGTACTCTGATGCTATTGTCTTTTTATTTGCTCACTATTGAACTAACGATACATGTGGCTTTAAACTAAATACACATATCTCTATTTTCAAAATATTTTAGTCTAAGAAGATGGATTGCAAACTACCCGTTTTCTTTAAAATAAATCAACACTATTTCAGTAAAAGAAGCTTAGCATTTGAAAGAATTGTGAAGATTGTAACTCCAGACACTATACATACAGGTATGTAAAATGAAGCACAAAGACTCTGAGAGAAAACTCAGACCAAAGTCATTAACTCAGCTCCGCTGTCTGCCATGCCAGTGCTAGGCAGCTGCTAGTGGTCTTCACTTCTGTGACTACAGCCCCCTCACCTAAGCCCTTGGCAGCTTCCTCATCTTGACTCTTTATATATAACATAGACCACTAAGCTCTCTCAATTTTATTTTTGAAATACATCTCAAATTCACTTACTTCTCCCTATCCTAATTACAA
>NW_022299365.1:0-2328 GCF_002776525.5 Piliocolobus tephrosceles
AAGATGGGTCAAGATATCCAGCAAGATGGGTCAAGATATCCAGCAAGCACCTGAATAAAAGACAGATTGTGAAGGCAGGTCTAAGATATACCTATGAGTTGAAACTACCAAAGTACACGAGATCACCCGGGAACAGTATCTACAGTAAGGAGAGCAATGTGCCAAGAAGAAAACACTAGAGGATAAGGAACACAGTTTGAATGGTGAGGTAGAGGCAGGAACCAGAGTGTAGCAGGTCAGAAGGAATGGGAGCTAAAGCAGTGGGGATAGTAAATGCAAATTACTCTAGGGAGGGCCAGGAATGAGAAAAAGAGAAAACATTAGATAATAGGCTAGAGAAGAATGTGGAATAAAGGGACAGTTTATTGGCCAAGGGGAAAGAAAGCAGTCAAGTAAGGAGAAAAAGATGAGAAGGATGATGGAATGCTAGAGGATGAACTGATACTATTAATTTATTATTATCCTTAGGTAACTTTTATGAGCATTTACTATATTCCAGGCTCTCTAAGTAGTACTTAGCATTATAATCTTATAGAAATCATTAAAAACCCAGTAAGGTAGGTTTGATTGTCCTATTTTCACAGAGAAAGATGAGATTTAGAGAAGTTAATCAATTTATAGTAAGTGTCAGAATCAAGAATGAACTCAAGCTTGTTTGACTCCAAAATCTGTGCTTTCTTTTTAAATATTATTTTTTCAGTTCTTACTGAGTCAGTCTATCTAGAAAACCTGTGCTTTTAACCACTTCAAAATAAGCTACTCTAAGATCAAAGGTAAGTAAAATGGCCTTAAACCGGAGTAGGGGAACCCCGTTTTCTGAAATGGAAGGAAAGGAGGTGAGAATGGTTGTGAACACAGATAACCTTTTAGATTAAAATGCAGAAAGGATTCATAGTAGGAGAACATACCTTCTGGCTTCACTTTTGTTGAGTAAGTACGAGGCAAGGTTATCCGCTGAGAGTAAGACAGGTGAGTATAGAAAAGGCAGCTTTGAGGTGAGTGACAAAGATTCAGACAAACTTTGAGAGGAATGAAACAAGTAGCTGATTAAGGTCAAGAAAAGGAATAATTTAGTGAGTTGAGGGTTAAACTCATGGCGCTGGCAAACTGCACAGCTGTGTGATTTTCTACAGTAGCCTTCAGGCCTCTGTATTAGTAGACAAACTATAGCAATGATCCAAGTATGGATTTATATATATATGAAGGTAAACGAACACGAAGGTGTAAGAAAGTAAGTTGGATCCAAGCATCTAGATCAAGTAGAAAAGGAAAGAGTCAAGCAGATTAGGTGAAAATGCCAGGATATCCTTTGGCTATTATAAATGGTTACCAGTGGAGACAGATGTAAATTCAGAGTTTAAAGACCATATTCATATGACTTATGAAGCCACAACTGAAAACAGAGAAGTTGGGTAGTTAGGACTGAGAATGGTATGTACAGTGGAAATGGATGATTAAAAAAAAAAAAAAAATCACCAAGATTGCTGTGAAATGGAACTTTAGACAAGGAAGAGAAAACAAGCAAAACTTTTAAGTGTATATGGTGGGGAGGGGAATGGAAGAAAAGAGAAACAGATATATACCTTTAATATTTCATTGTGGCCTCCTTTTGCATTGACAAAGAAAGCTTAAACAGACTTTCAGAACAAAATTACGTCTTTTGCAGCAACATAGAGGCAGCTAGAGCCACCATCCTAAGCAAATTAACACAAGAACAGAAAACCAAATACCACATGTTCTCACTTCTAAGTGGGAGCTAAATATTGGGTACTCACCAACATAAAGATGGCAAAAAACGAAACTGGAGACTACCTGGGGGCAGGGGAGGAGAGAAGGGGGAAGGATTGAAAAACTAATTATTGAGTACTATGCACCTGGTACCTGGGTGACCAAATCATCTGTATCCCAAACCTCAGCTCCCACAGTATACCCAGCACAAGTACCAAATCTACAATAAAATAAAAGTTGGAAAAAAAAAAAAGACTTTTAAGCTACAGACATACACAAAAGTAGCTGGAGAATTCATTACATCCGAGATAAACACAAATTCTGGCAAGATTATAGAGGATCCAAAAAGAACGCAGAAGCAAAATGCAATTTCAAATAGCTTTGCAAATAAAATGGAAGGCGCATAGCTTCTTATTATAAACGAAAGTTAATACTTTCAGAATCGTAAAGAGTAAAGTCTTGACCTTAGGACTTAAGAGCGTACTCTGGAACTGATAAGTCTTATGACTGTATAGAGGGCTCAAAACACAAGTTAGATAACAGTTGCTTTTATAAAAGTGACTTCTGGGTTGAAAATTAGCTGCTGTTAAAAAAAAAAAA
>NW_022299366.1:0-1628 GCF_002776525.5 Piliocolobus tephrosceles
CAGCAGAACGTTTGCCTCTGCCCCTCTCCAGGAGGCCTCAGCCAGATCCTGCGCTCAGCCCGCTGCTGGGCGGCCTCTCTTGTCTCTCTTGACTCTCTTGTCGTCCTCCTGCGCCTCCTCCTTCTCGGGACCTGCATCCTTCTTCTGTGCTCCCTGGCAAACCACACCTGGGATGTGGGAGTTCAGACTCTCCCCGAAGCCGTTTGTTCCTCTCTGAAGAGCGCCCCCCTTGACTGGCCGTGAGCAGCTGGAGTGGATTGCAGGGAAGGGAGGTGGGTGTTCCTGTAGAGACGCCGGGGTCTTACCTGGGGAGAAGGGAGCCTGCGCTGGGCAGGCTGCCCTCCTGAGGAAGGGGACGGGGCAGGAGGATCCTCCCGTGGACAAGGGGCCCACCTCCTGCCCTCCTTCCCTCCATCCCAGTCTGTTGTGAGGGAGGGCGGGGCCCAAGGTGATTTCTATGCAGATCTTCAATTATCCGGGCTGTGAAACAAATACTTCTGTTTTTAAGGTCAGAGGAAATCTCCTTTTGTTTGTCTGCCTTTTATTTTATTTTATTATATTTCACTTTTTTTGAGAAGGTGTTGCCCAGGCTGGAGTGCGGTGGCACAATCTCGGCTCACTGCAACCTCCACCTACTGGGTTCAAGCAATTCTCCTGCCTCAGCCTCCTAAGTAGCTGGGATGACAGGTGCCCGCCAACACATCTGGGTAATTTTTGCATTTTTAGTAGAGATGGGGTTTCACCATGTTGGCCAGGTTGGTCTCGAACTCCTGACCTCAAGTGATCCACCCACCTCGGCCTTACAAGGGATTGGGATTACAGGCGTGAGCCACCGCGCCCGGTCCATCTGCCTCTTAGTTAGAACATGTATATTTAATGTTTTAAATTTCTCTTTTCCGGGTCAGAACAGTAACGTTTCTTTTTCGTAGTGTTGCTATGAATGTCCTTTACGATTAGGAGACTGGGCTGGCTGCCCACTGGAGAGTGGTATCACTGGGTCATGGTCACCATCTGCCCCACCAGGTTCCAGAGTGTTTAGAGTCTTTCCTGGGCATAGATACCCTTTTGTCTGATGTTCAGATAAAATCAATCACCATATTCAGTGAATCAAAGAGATCAGAGCTGGGAACGGTTAGTGCACATCCACGTCTCCCGGGAGTGTTCACGCCTCTTCCACGCGGGGCTAGGCTGCTGCTGAGTGTGGTTCTACTGGCTGTGGGTGTGGCCTCTTTCCTCAACCACAGCCATCGCAGGCCTGCCACAGTTTTGATTCTTCTAGAAGAGAATGGGCAGGCAACACAAGAGAAACAAGATATGTTAGATTTGAAACCTTTAAAAACTATTTCCTCAAACATTGTGTTTATTTTTTGCCCATACCTAATTTGATAGCAATTTAGAAAAGATTAAAACGAAAAAAAATTTCCCTTATATTAAGTCTTTGAAAGGCATCCAACTTAGTTTTCATACAATTATTGCCTCTTTGGAGTTATACTTTATTGGTTTCAGTAATGTGTAACAAGTACACCGGCATAAACAGATTTAGGAGCAAACAGCTGCTTCATGATTATAGTTCAGCTCAAGGGGCCCAGCTGTGGGGGTGCAGCCTGCGCCTGTCTGTGCGCCAATGG
>NW_022299369.1:0-7041 GCF_002776525.5 Piliocolobus tephrosceles
TTATTGAAACTGAAAATTGATCGGCATCCATCGTGAAGTTTCCGAACAGAACCACTGTGAGGATTTCCTTCCTTGCACCAAAGGCAGTCTCCTCTGCTACTTAATGTTTATGCTTGGCTGGTTTAACCAAGAGACTCATTCTTGAAAAGAAAAATAATGGCCATTGAAGCACACTAACCAAATGTCCCTTAGGTTTGTGTGTGGTTCATATCTGGTGTCTACTTGACTGGATCGAGGGCTGCCTGACAGCTGGTGAAGCACTGTTTCTGGGTGTCAATGCAGTGATTTCCAGAGGAGATTGATGTATGAGTCAGTGGCCTAGAGGAAGACCTGCCCTCAGTGTGGGTGGTCACCAGCCCATCAGTTGGGACCCGACTGGAGCAACAGACAGGCAGAAGAAGGGGGGATTCACTCTGCTTTCCTTCTTCCAGAGCAAGAAGCTTTTTCTACTACCCTTGGACATCAGACTCAAGGTTCTTCAGCTTTTGAACTCTGGAACTTGCACCAGATGCCAAGCCAGGGGCTCTTGGACCTGGCTGGGGGCTTTACTCATGACTTCCCTAGTACACAGGTTTTGGGCTTGAGCTCAGCCAGGCCATCAGCTTCTCTGATTCTGCAGTTTGAAAGGGGCCTACTGTGGGACTTTGCCTCTGATTGTATTGGCCAGGTCCCCTAATACCTCTCCTTCAGTTGATCATACTGGCTCTGTCTCTCCAGAGAACCCTAACACAGTTTGATGACAGCTGAATCCTGCTTTCCTAACACAAAGCAGGTTCTAATATTTCACAGGCACTCAGTAGGAATGTGTAGGATGAATTAATTAATTAATTAATGAACAAATGCCTGATGCAAATGCTGAGACCCTAGTGGCACCAAAACTTTAATGAAAATTGCTTAAGAAACAAAAGCTGTTTCTCGACTGCCGCATTTGAAAAACTCTGCAGGTAAAAAATGAACTAACTAATCTTCATAACTAAGCCATAGCCCAACCCCCACAGGGCAGACCTGCCCCAGTTCCAGCTTCTGCCCTGAGCCCAGGCCCCAGGCTGTGGACTGACAGCTCCTGACCCCACCCCTCTAGTCCAGGCTTCCCATTGTTGCTAATCTCCAGGCCACCCATGGCTCCACGAGCTTTCTTAGCTTTTCATCATCTTTGTAACAAATTCCCTACAGGAAATTTCCTTTGTTCCCAGAAATAGCACAACCAAGCATAGTCAACTATCAATTTTCCTAAGGCACTCATCTGCCACACAGTTTATCTGCAGAAAATCTTGCTTTCAACTTCTTAGGAAGCTAATTAAGCAAAATAAAAAAGAAAGACCTTTGTTGAGACCACCCACAATCTTGTGTTTGTATTTTCTACTCCATGTATTCTTTAGCCCAACAAGTGATCTTTGAAACCAAAACATGTAATTACCTAATTATCTCCTCAAAACCTGGAGATTTATGTATTAGAAATCCGGTGGAAAGAGAGAAGAGGAGGGGGGTAACCTCTATAGAGCCCACGGTTCTGCCTCCACCTGAGAGCTGATACTATTTCCTGAATTTTAGAAGCCAGAAAAAGTTTAAACTGATGAAAATGTTGAATAAACTACACAACTCTCATCTTCTTTTGAGTTGGATATTCATAATGTAGTTTCATCATTTTTTAAGATTATGGTGCCAACCCATAGTAGAAACGTTAATAAAAGCAGAAAGAATAGTGTTCAAAAAGTCCTCCTAGGTCTTGGTTATTTTGATTAGCTAGATAGTGCCTTCACAATTTTAACATCTATAATTCACTGAATTGATAACCATTTACATATATTTTTAGTAAGAAACTACTACGTGAAAACCCTGAGTTAATAAAATAAACCCTAATTAGTTATTTAACAGCAGATTGAAAATATTCAGATGTTCTAACATGAGGAGCAGAGGGCTAGCTATATAACCCTGAACAGGGAGCAGACCTTTCTTGGGAAGTCAGCCCCCTTAGACCTACAACTGCTAGAGATATGGCCATGAAGAGCCAAGGGGACGAGGAGGTCTCACCCCATCTGCACTCAAAGCTGGATAAACACTGACAATCAATAAATGGCAGATGTCTTATGAGATTATACTCAGGTTCCTACTCAGATACAACTGGAGACAGGACTGATTCTCCTGTGCCGTCTTCCTCCATGGAGTAGTGCACCAGTCAAGGGCCAGGTGAGTCACTGAAGACAGTAGATGTCTGTCTGTTGAGGGAGCTTCAAACAAAGCTCCATCGGTTTTATGGACCTGTGGTCAGGGGTAGTATTCAGAGTGGAAAGTACTGAGAACTGAGTAGCAACAGGGAAAGATGTCCTCAGGGTTTCCTTCTCCGGCCTCCAGTGATGGGGAGGAGCCTAAAGAAGACCTAAGAAGGAAAGCTGGGCTAGGACTGCAAATATGCAAAGAGCAGGGGGCCAGGGGGCCTGAGTCCTTGACCACAGCTCCTTCCAGAGACTGTAATACACAAGCCACACACCAAGCCTGATGGGGGAAGGGCAGATTCCCCAGCAGCCCTGCCAGACAGACGTCTGCCATTGCCTATGGTTGGGTCTGAAAAGTCACATAGAGGTTTTTCACCAGGATCCTGACTCCTCAAGTCTGAGTTAATTCGTATATAAAACTCCTTTTAAGACATTTTTAAAGAGTTATTTTTCTCTACCACACTGAAATTGTCACCATTTTGCTGAAATGAGAAGCAGTCACTTCCAAACCAGGGTAACGTATTTATGCGTCTCATGGCCCTGGACACGTTTGCTCTGCACCCATTCCTAATGTTTTCCCTGCTCTGGTCTACATCATGGGGCAACCGGTCCCTACAGCTGCATCTCCACAGTTCCCCTCTCTCAGCCAGCCTCTGGCTGCACTGACCAATGGAAAATAGTCGCTGTATGCGGCATTCAGCAGCAGTGCTTTCTCCATGACCAAGCCTCCAGGCTTTGGGCCAACACCTCCTTACTCCATCCCTCCAACCCAAGCTTTCTACTGTTACTAATTGCTAGGGAACCTATCGGCACCTTTTGGTTTTTTAGCTTTCCATCGCCTCTAAAACAGCTACCCTGTAGGGAACTGTCTTTCTTTCAAATACAGTCATTTCTCTCTTCTTGGTTGGAGTGTGACTTTTCCTATGTGAGTTACTATTGACCATAAAACCCATCTCTCATTCCCGTACCTAGTCCCTCATCAAACAACATTTCTTAACATAATGTTTACAGTGGACCAGAGAAGGAAGTTAACATTTTCTGCAAGAAGAAATAGATAAAGAAAAAAATAAAGGCAACACGAAATCATCCTATTAAATTTGAGCAGAGATACTTTCCACAAGATCCCACTATTGTACCCTAAATAAGGAGGTTAGCTGGCTGCTTGGGTGCATCTCCAAGTGTCATTGGGGTCCTAAGGCTATTTTAGAAATGGAAAAGGTCCTTTATCCCAAGGCAAATATTGATAAAAGAAATTCTGGGCTCAAGTGGACCGAGGCCATTGTGGATGACCTGTTGATAGTTAAATAATAAGAGTCTAAAAGGAGCAAAATTTGATTATGAAACTTGCAGGAAAATAATTCCAACATAATTATGTCTTGGAATGATTGATAGAGGAACTGAAAAGCACCTTAAAAGAGTATCCAGTTCAACCCTCTGAAGTTTATCAATGAAGTGACTACGGCTCTGAGAGATGTGGCTGTAGAGACTCTGATAGCTGCTGCAGAAAGACACTCTCTGTGCTTGGATACACCTGAGGGAGTGTAACAGGGCCACATCAGGAACACCTAGAACAACCAAGAGGAAAGTGCAAATCAAGTTCCAGGAAGTAAGAAAAAGATTGTAAAGAGGACGGACACAGTGGCTCACGCCTGCAATCCCAGCACTTTGGGAGGCCGAGAAGGGCAGATATCCTGAGGTCAGGAGTTTGAGACCAGCCTAACCAACAGAGGGAAACCCGTCTCTACTAAAAAATATAAAAATTAGCCGGGCATGGTGGCAGACGCCTGTAATCCCAGCTACTCAGGAGGCTGAGGCAGAGAGAACTGCTTGAATCCAAGAGACGGAGGTTGCAGTGAGCTGAGATCTTGCCACTGCACTCCAGCCTGGGTGACAGACCAAGACTCTGTCTCAAAAACAAACAAACAAAACAATGGAACTGCCTGAGACTGGGCAATTTATGAAGAAAAGAGGCTGGAGAGGCCTCAGGAAACTTACACTCATGGCAGAAGGGAAGGGGAAGCAGGCACATCCTCCATGGCCAGAGCAGGAAGAAGTGAACCAGGCACGGGATGCCATACACTTTGAAACAACCAAGCCTTGTGAGAACTCACTATCACACACTATCATGAGAACAGCAAGGGGGATTACAATTCAACGTGAAATTTGGGTGGGGAAACAAATCCAAACCATGACAAAGGTAAATGTTGCACTGTCATTTCCTGCTTGGCTAAATATCTCATTGACAAGCCAAATGTTTAGTTTAGGTTAGGTTAGTGTGGTGGTTAGTTTGAATTTAGGCTTTAGGTTAGATTAGTGTGGTGTCTTTAGTTTAGGCTTTAGGTTGGGTCAGTGTGGTGGCCTCAGTTTAATTCAGACTTTTTCCTCTCCCATGGTATGAGTTTCACGTGGCTGTTGTAACAAATGGCCACAAATTTGTGGCTTGAAACAATACTAATTTATTGTCTCATAGTTCTGAAGCTCAGAAGTCTAAAGTGGGGCTCACTGGGCCAAAATCCAGGTGCCAGCAGGACTGGGAGGTTCCGGAAAAGCAGCAGGGCTGCACCCCCTCGGGGCTCTGAAGGAGAATCTGTTCCTTGCCTTTTCCAGTTTCTAGGGCTGCAGTCCTTACACTCCTCAGCTCGTGGCCCCTTCTCTCCAATCTCTGCTTTCTTTGCCTACTCTTCTGTCTTAAAATCTCCCTCAGCCTCCCTCTTAATAATGACCCTTGTGATTACATTTAGGGTCTGCCTAGTTAATCCAGGGTAGTCTCCCACCTCAAGATCCTTAATTTGATCACACTGGCCAAGACCCTTTTCCCACATAAGGTAACATTCACAGGTCCCAAAAATTAGAGACTAAGTATCTCTGGGGCTATGATGCAGCCTGTCACACCCACCCCCAGGAGTGAATTCCAGATCCCTGGATGTTAAATGGTTTCTCTGAAAAGTCAGCTGGAATGTGTGGCACATGGTTGCTGAGTGATAAGTTCTCCTTAACTAAAGGGAGGCTCACGTCAGCCCTTTCTGACTAGTGTTCCATTGTCTAGCCTGAACAAATTGGCATTTTCAAATGCTTTAAATTGCATTGCCTAGTGGGTGACAGACAAAATTTTCCACATATGTTCAAGATGACAAAATTATATCAAGATGCCTTGCCTTTTGGGAGAAGAATCCACCCATCCATTGTCATTTTACAATAAATTATGAAAGAGAGTCGTTCTTCCCCCAAGCATTTGCTTGTTATGGTCCAAAAGTCTGTATTTTTGCTCATTTGAATGTGCAATAACTTTTCATTCAGGGCTGCACTGAAGTGTGTCTTTTTCAAGTCTTTTAAAGCAACAACCTGACATCCTAATTTAAGTTAAAATCCAATTGCATGTGATGCTAGCAATGAGAAGAAACTAAGCCAGGTGACAGATGAACTGATTTCTTTTTATACTCAGTTAAATTCATATATGCAGATTCCATGACAATTACATCAAAATTTACTCCTCTGCCTGGGGGGGATGGTACATTTCTTTTGATTTTGATTGGAAAGTGCCTTCCAATTGCAGAAACTTTAAAATGTGAAACAATGATCTTCTTAATATGCAGAAACATGATGATGAGTTTGGGTGAGTTTCCTCCCTGCTTTTATATTTGTATGACAACATAAAATTACAACTTTACTAATACATATTCCAAACTAAATTTGCACGACCTTTGCTGTCAGTTCCTGTTGTATGGCCCCTAAGGTAAGGGTAATATAATTTGATGGTAAATAAAGTCAGTCTGCCGGAAAGTTATTTCCTGAAAATCTTACTAATTCTAAACTTCTATTCAAATCCATCTCTGATCTGGTATATTTTTTCTAGCATTACATATTATAAAGTCAAAAAGTCCCTTCGATCTGCATAGAACATTACCCTTTGAACAATAAAAATGTCACAATATCTTCTGTACCATAAATATCACAAGGTATTCAACTTTAAAATTCAACTCCGTGATATAGTACTTAGACTAATATATTTCACATGCTACATAGGAAAGCTGTTTCTATAGGCATTATTAGGATTAATCTATGATCCCAAGGAGTTTCATGATGGTGTGCCATATATTCACTCGTTCTTTCCTTCATTCATTCATGCATTTATTCTTCATTTAATGAGCATATGTTTAATAAGCATCTCTTCCAACTAGGTCCTAGAGAAGTACAAGATTAAGAATTCAATATAGCCTGCAATCCCAGCACTTTGGGGGCCAAGGTGGGTGGATCTCTTGAGCCCAGGATTTGGAGACCAGCCTGGACAACACAGTGGACCCCAGCTCTATAAAAAATACCAAAATTAGCCTGGTGTGGTGGCATATGCCTCGGGTCCCAGATACTTAGGAGGCTGAGGTAGAAGGATCAACTGAGCCCAGAAGGTAAAGTCTGCAGTGAGCCCAGATTGCACTACTGCAGTCCAGTCTAGGCAACAGAGTGGGACCTTGTCTCAAAAAAAAAAAAAAAACAGAATTCAAGATAAATTTTAAAAACTATACTAGTTAGGAAGGAAAGCATGTGGACAAGTGTTACCATCAGTATATGTTCAATGTCGTAAGGGGGCACAGAAGACCAGTGATATTTGCCATCTGAAAAGTCATGGACTAGTTTTCAAAGAAAGAGATATTTTAACCGGGTCTTATAAAATAATGGAGACATCAAATGCACAGAAAACTTTAATGTGAGTGTATGTGCATCTGTGTGTGTGTGGTGTGTATGTGTATGTGTGTGTATGTGTGTGTGTGGTGTGTGTGTATGTATGTGTATGTGTGTGTATGTGTGTGTGTGTATGTATGTGTATGTGTGT
>NW_022299370.1:0-6127 GCF_002776525.5 Piliocolobus tephrosceles
CTCAAAAAAAAAAAAAAAATAGGCCAGGCGCAGTGGCTCACGCCTGTAATCCCAGCACTTTGGGAGGCCGAGGCGGGCGGATCATGAGGTCAGGAGATCAAGACTATCCTGGCTAACACGGTGAAACCCCATCTCTACTTAAAATACAAAAAATTAGCTAGGTGTGGCGGCAGACGCCTATAGTCCCAGCTACTCAGGAGGCTGAGGCAGGAGAATGCCGTGAACCCGGTAGGCGGAGCTTGCAGTGAGCCGAGATCGTGCCACTGCACTCCAGCCTGGGCGACTGAGCACGACTCTGTCTCAAAAAAAAAAAAAAAAAAGAAACCCTATTTCCCAGGTATTATGCCAAATGTTTCACATGCAATGTATTACTTCGGCAGATATTAGCTAAGCATTTACTGTACACCAGGCCCTAGGCAAATCTTGCAGAATACAGACATGAACAAGAATTCAAGACACTCAAGATCACTGAATTCTCACAACAATCCTAATGTGAGTGTTGTTATTCCCGTTTTACAAATGAGGAATTGAGGCTCAGAGAGGTGAAATTACCAATCCAAGATTACACAGCTGCAGAGTCAAATGTGGCCAGGTCTGATGTCTTCAAAGCCTGTGCTCATTCCTCTAACCAAGGAGCAAGAAGGGAGGCAGCTGAGCAGCCTAGGGCTAGGATCCTGAACTTGTCATATAATATCAGGGAGCCTCTGCTCCCATCCCTTAAAAGGCAGTACACCAGGCAAGGAAAAGCATCTGCACCCAACCAAACTCCTATCATGGGGTGTTGAAAACACTGGCAGGCCAGTGTGCTAAAGGGTTAACAAAAACCCTTCCAAAAGAGTGTTTCAACCCTCCATTCACTTTCTAGCTCTGTTCCCCTGGAAACCTGATATAGTATGTCAACTATGTTGCTAGGCAACATTACTTATGGTAATAATGACTCCACTGGTAAATTACATCTGGACTGGGAGGAACTATAAATTAACTATAAAAACTGATGGGGACACTATAGCATTGAGCTTCACAGGATGCAGTTACCCTTGTAACTGGGTTTGTCCCTGTGGGGACCCTGGAAGCAAAGCCAAGATATTGTAAAAGATAGTGGTCCCTGTGAGGCCTGTGCCTTTTAAGCCAGGGCAGCTCCCATATCCACCCTATGGGTCTCTTTTCATCACACCTGAGCTTTCACCTGGGAGGCCCAAGAAACCAGCTCCTAGACTCAGGGCCAAGACTAGGGTAAGGAAAGTGAGGCATCCAGGGTGCCAACTTTAAGGAAGCCCTCATTCTCCGGCTCACACAAGTGCACCTGAGACTATCTCCTTAAGTGTTGTGCCCTGGATGCCTCTGTCTGGCCTGCTGTGGGGGCTGCTGCAAGGACCCCCACAAAGAGGAGCTCCTGACCCTGCCCTGTCCTGTATCCTGAGTGACGGATGTCAGGTGAGGCCCCCGGTAGTCTTGTGAGTCTGACTCCTTAGTGGACCCAAGAAAAAAAGCCCTGGTGGGGAGTACAGCCAGAAAGGGTTTAATTCTTCCAAGTGGGAGACTGGGATGTGCCAGCTGGGCCCTAACCTTCCTGACTGACCTTCTTGGTTTCTATGAATGACATCAACTGTCCTTATTGGAGCACACCCCATTTGTACAGCTCTGCACAGTTCTTTGGCTCTCAAACAACCACCCAAAGGTGTGGATCACTCACTGCCTTGTTTTACTCATTCAAAGAAGACATGGGAGCATTTCCTGGGCTGGGAGGCTGAGGCCAGCCAGACTGACCTCTGCTGCCCACGAGCTCACCATCTGACCACAGTCCCCTCTGCCCATCAGATCATGAGCTCCCTGAAGACAGTGAGCATGGAGCACCCTTCCGCACGGGACCAGGCCCGAGCAGGCTCTCAACACGGCTGACTGCATTACTCTGTCATGACCACCCACCTGGGATTGCAGGGATCATTTCCTTCTTTTGCATATGGAGGAAAGAGAGGACAAGTGGGCTACCCAAGACCCACACGGCAACTGGAGGCAGAGCCAGGACAGGCACTCAGACCTCCTTTCAATGACATTGTTAAAGAGCTCTGGGCTGGTAGTTAGTTAGACCTGAGTTTAGGTCCTCTGTTCTATTGCTTGCTCAGTAAGTACCTAGGGCAAGAAACTTCCCTAAGCCTCAGTTTCCTCATCTGCAGAATGGGATGTTGTGAGAATGAGAGACTATTGTAATGCTCGGCACTGACAGCAGCAGTACTCAGAAAGTGCTTAATGGTTGTCATAAACACCCCAGATCACAGAAGAGGGGCCATCTGGGAGGGCGAGGGGCTTATCTGGGCAGAAGGGGGTCCCCAACCTAGGGTGGGGGCTGCTTGAACCCTGTAAGATGCAGTGGCTGGGAACCCCTTCAGTTGGTACCTGTTCAGTGGGAGGGGGCACATGAGCAGGGCCACCACCACCTCGGTCATGAAGGAGCTGGCCAGGAGGGAGACGGGCAGCAGGGCCACCTGGCGGGCCCGAGGCTCCTGGATGTGGCTCAGCTGCATGTAGATGCCCTGCATGATTTCTGGGATCTGGGGCACAGCCGGGGCAGCCATGAGCAGGGGGACAGCCCAATGGAGAAGCCAAGGGAGGCACGGGGGCAGCAGGAAGGTGGGAGGAGAGGGAAGGGGGTAACAGACTAGACAGGGGAGAAGGCCCAAAGGAGAGAGAGAGGAAGAGGCAAGCAGAGCACCTGCCCCTCCCTGGGAGTGAGCTCATTTCTCTTTACTATGCTTCCCTACACCCACTTCCACCGCCAAACCCACCTCCACCCACCACCAACTCAGTTGAGCTCCTTCAGGGCTGGTAAGAGAAAATCTTCAAGGTGGGAGCACCTAGAACTCAGCCACCAGCACCCCTTCCCTGCCCCATAGCTTAGGGGGCTCAGGTATTCCCCACCCTGCCCACTGTCAGGTAGGCCAGTGATGAGCAGGCCATGGCAGGGGGCTCCCAAGCCCCAGTGACAGCTCAGTCCCTGCCCCCAGGAGGCCTTACCACCTCCAGTGCCCTGTGGCGGTACCACTCTAGCACCGAGCTAAGCGTGACCTCCGAGGCCAGCTGCATCATCTCCCTGGAGTCCTTCCCTGGAGCCTCTGAGCTGCCTTTCAACCCTTCCAGGGCTGCCAGCAACAGGTCCTTTATCTGCTGGGGTCCCAGGAAGTCTCCAAATTCCTGAAACAAACCAAGCTTTGAGCTTCGAGCTTTGTGCACAGAGGCACAAACACTGCCTGACGCCCACATGCAGAGGTCAGCAGGGAGGGCCAGGAATATTCAGTTAACAGATAAGTGTTGAACCTTTAGGGAAGGAGCTACAAATGTAGGAGAAACATGTCCCTGCACCCAGCACAGGGTGATATGCGTAAGGGAGAAGGAAGTCCAGGCATTGTGGCACAGACGGAGCAGGAGGGCACTCAGGACAGGTGTGGGTGGCTGGGAAGGCGTCCTACAAAGCCTGGAAAGCTGGAAGGGAAGAAGGCTTTGGGACCAGGTGGTGCTGCCCCTCCTCACCCCCCCACCCTCCGCTGCTGGATGGGCACCAGGCAGTCACCATGATCACCCGCAGGATGTTCTGGCACGGGCTCACAGGGTTGTAGGGCCCCAGGAAATGCTTGTTGCTCTCATATAGCTCCTTCTTGTTGGTCTCTTCCTTATCTCTGGCTCCTGCAAGAAGAGAACCTTCTCAGTGAGGCCAGATCTCCCTAGTTTTGTTAAACATACATGTAGGAAGTCCCTACATCATAAGGAACCAGCTTGATACATTTTCACATAGTGAACACACCATTGTAGCCGCCCCCAGGTCGAGAAGCAGAACCTGATCAGCACCCCAGAAGCCCCTCTTGTGCACTCCTTTCGATCACTAGCCCTCTCCCTGACCCTGGCTAAATACTATTCTAATTTCTCAACCCCTAGAGAGATGTCTTTGCTTTTGAACTTGATATAAATGGACACGTGCGGGTCGGGCGCGGTGGCTCAAGCCTGTAATCCCAGCACTTTGGGAGGCCGAGACGGGCGGATCACGAGGTCAGGAGATCGAGACCATCCTGGCTAATACGGTGAAACCCCGTCTCTAATAGAAAATACAAAAAACTAGCCGGGCGACGAGGCGGGCGCCTGTAGTCCCAGCTACTCGGGAGGCTGAGACAGGAGAATGGCGTGAACCCGGGAGGCGGAGCTTGCAGTGAGCTGAGATCCGGCCACTGCACTCCAGCCTGGGCGGCAGAGCAAGACTCCGTCTCAAAAAAATAAAAATAAAAAATAAAAAATAAAAAATAAATGGACACATGTTATTCTTGATGTCTGTCTCTTTCCACTCAACGTTATATGGATAAGATTCATCCACACAGTTGCACCAGCATTAGTTCTTTCATTCATTCTCAGTGCTATATAATTTCCCACAGTATGAAAGACTATGATTAGTTATCAGTTCTATTTTTGATGGGCATTTGGGTTATTGCCAGCTACTAAGCGTCGTGCTGCTAAGAACATTCTAGTGTGTCTTTTGGTGAGTATATCTACACAGTTGTTAGTTGGATACGTAGGAGTGGATTGCTGAGTCGTAGTCTAAGCATAGGTTCAGCTACAGGAGATATTGCCAAACAGTTTTCTATGATGGGAAATCAACCGTACCCCACCAGCAGTGTATGAGAGTTCCCATTACTCCACATCTTGGCAGCACATGTCATTGTCTGTCTGTTTCATTTATGCCATTCTGGTGGACGTGCGGCAATACCTCTTTTAAATTGCAATCCCCTACCCCTGGTAGTACCAATCCTTACCTACTTTCCTTTAGTTTTTATCATCATCTGACTTGCTATATGTGTCACTTGTTTATTTTGTTCACTGTCTATCTCCCAACAACAAGAAGGTACTCTCACCAAAGAAGGATTATTTAATCTCTTTTCCCCACTCCTGTGTCCCCATATCCTATGATAGTACCCAGCACATAGCGCCTTCATATTTTCAGTTGAAGGGAACACATTTCAGGTGCACTTCCTGAGCCCTTATTGCAGCCCAGCTTGGATCCCCTGAAGAAATACAGGACTTGGGCATGAGAAAGGGGCACTGAGGCAGAGTGATCACATGGACTGTTTGTAAAGGAGAGGAGCTTAAGACCTGGAGTCGAGCTTAACACCTGGAGTCAGGCAGACTCAGGTTCAAATCCCAGCCATGCTGCTTCCTACAGTCAGGGGGCCTGGACAGACCACTTCACTCATTGAGATTAAATCCTGAGAGTGGCCGTGTACAGTGGCTCATGCCTATAGTCTCAGCACTTCGGGGGTTTTTTGTTTGTTTGCTTGTTTTTGGTTTTGGTTTTTTGTTGTTGCTTTTCTGTTTTTTTTGTTTTGTTTTGTTTTTTGTTTGTTTGTTTTGAGACACAGCCTCTCTCTGTCACCCAGGCTGGAGTGCAGTGGTGTGATCTTGGCTCACTGCAACCTCTGCCTCCCGGGTTCAAGCGATTCTCCTGCCTCAGCCTCCAAAGTAGTGGGGACTACAGGTGTGCGCCATCACACCTGGCTTATTTTTGTATTTTTAGTAGAGACGGGATATCACCTTGTTGACCAGGCTGGTCTTGAACTCCTGAGCTCAGCTGATTCACTCGCCTCGGCCTCCCAAAGTGCTGGAAATACAAGCGTGAGCCACCGCACCCGGCCTGTAATCCTAGCACTCTGGAGACCAAGACAGATAGTTTACTTGCACCCAGGAGTTCCAGACCAGCCTGGGCAACATGGAGAAACCCTGTCTCTACAAAAAATAAACTAGCAGCTGGGCACAGTGGCTCATGCCTGTAATCCCAACACTTTGGGAAGCCGAGGCAGACAGATCATGAAGTCAGGAGCTCAAGACCAACCTGACCAACATGGTGAAACCCCATCTCTACTAAAAATATAAAAATTGGCCAGGCACAGTGGCTCACGCCTGTAATCCCAGCACTTTGGGAGGCCAAGGTGGGTGGATCACAAGGTCAAGAGATCGATACATCCTGGCTAACATGGTGGAACCTCGTCTCTACCAAAAAAAAATACAAAAAATTAGCCCGGCATGGTGGCAGGTGCCTGTAGTCCCAGCTATTCAGGAGGCTGAGGCAGGAGAATGGCGTGAACCCTGGAGG
>NW_022299372.1:0-9854 GCF_002776525.5 Piliocolobus tephrosceles
CTGAACAATGAGCTCACTTGGACTCAGGAAGGGGAACATCACACATCAGGGCCTATCATGGGGAGGGGGGAGGGGGGAGGGATTGCATTGGGAGTTATACCTGATATAAATGACGAATTGAAGGGTGCTGACGAGTTGATGGGTGCAGCACACCAACATGGCACAAGTATACATATGTAACAAACCTGCACGTTATGCACATGTACCCTAGAACTTAAAGTATATATATATATATATATATATAAAAGACAGCCGGTTTGCTTCTGGCCCAGGGAAAGTCTAGAAATGTCATCCCAGAGGTAGGGCCTGAAATGGGGGTCTCACAACTCTGACTAATGCCCTATCCTGCTGTGGCTGAGCTGGTATCCAAGATGCAAGACAAAGTCCTCCCCACTCTTCTCTCTTCTCTTCTCAAGCAGAATGAAGGGTCTCTTTTGGACCTGCGAGCTGTGCAGCCTGGGACAGAGGAGGGATGATGCCAGCATTCCCTTAGCTACACCAGCTGGAGTCTCAGGCAACACAAGATGGAGTCTCATTGTGTTGCCAGGCCTCCAGTCCACTGTCTCTGGGTCCAGTTCAGTACTAGGACTTGCCTAAGAGTTGCAGTCCTTGTGACCTAGACTGCCTTTCAAGTTTTCTTAGAGACCCAGAGCCCCTTAGCTCTCAATGGTGAGGTTTGTGGGAACTCAAGTTCAGACCATTGGGACTGGTTATTCCTTTCTGGCTAGGGCTAGTTTAAATGCTCCCTCTGTGGGCAGGAGTCAGCTGAGTTTGGTCTGGGTTTTCCTTTCTGCTCTAATAGGACATCACTGAGTTCAATGCCTCATGATTGTTATGCTTTTCCTCCCGCAGCACCCAGAGATCCTCTCTGCACTACACCACCTTGTCTGCTGGGAAGTGGGGGAGGAGTGGCCTCAGTGATTCAAGACTCTCCTTTCTGCCTCTTCAGAATGTCTTTCAGCGATATGAAGTTAAAACCAGGTACCATGAGGGCTCACCTGATTTTTGGTTCTCATGAAGGAGTTTTTTTTTTTTTTTGGTGTGTAGATAGTTGTTAAATTGGTGTCCTTGCTGGGGGGGGTATTGATGGAGCCTTCTATTCTGTCATCTTGTTCCACCTCTTCTTCTAATTTTCAAATTTTTTTGGTAGAGATGGAGTCTCGTTGTGTTGCCAGGCTGGTTTTGAACTCCTGGGCTCAAGTGAATCTCCCACAGCCTCTAAAAGTGGTGGGATTAGAGGCATGAATCACTGTACCCAGTCCGTGTACAGGTTTTTGTGTGGACATGGGTTTTCAACTCCTTTGAGCAAATACAAAGAAGGGTGATTGTTGGATTATTTGGTAAGAGTATATCTAGTTTTGTAAGAAACTGCCAAATTGTCTTTCAAAGTGGCTGTAGCATTCTGCATTCCTACCAGCAATGAATGAAAGTTCCTGTTGCTCCATGTTCTCATCAGCATTTGGTGTTGTCATTGGTTTGAATTTTGGCCATTCTAATAGATGTGTAGTGGTATCTTATTGCTGTTTTGATTTGCAACTTCCTAATGACATATGATGTTGAATATCTTTTCATATGCTAATTTGTCACTTGTATATCTTGTTTGATGAGGTCTATTCAGGTTTTTGCCTAATTTTAATTTTTAATTTTATTTCTAAAACGAGGTCTCCCTCTGTAACCCAGGGTGGAGTGCAGCGTCACAAACATGGCTCTCTGCAGCCTTGACCTCCTAGGCTCAAGCAGTCCTCCTGCTTCAGCCTTCTGAGTAGTTGGGATCACAAGAGTGCACCATCACATCTAGCTAATTATGTTATTTTACTTTTTAAAGAGACAGGGTCTCACTTTGTTTGCCAGGCTGGTCGCAAACTGCTGGGCTCAAGCGATTCTCCTGCCTCAGTCTCCCAAAGTGGTGAGATTATAGGTGTGAACCACTGCTTCCAGCTCTTTTGCCTATTTTTTAGCTGAGTTTTTTTGTTTTCATATTGTTCACTTTTAAGAGTTCTTTGTATATGTTGAATAACAGTTCTTTATTGGATGTGTCTTTTGCTTGAACTTATTTCTAATTATATCTAGATGATGTTATTAAACTGTATCTCATACTAATTTATTGTAGATTATGTAATATATCTCTGAGCCTTTTAGATATCATGTACAGTATATACATTACAGCTGAGGTAAAAATATGTTCCAATAACTTTATTAAAGTTTGTCTCACAAGACATTTTATTTTAGGAAATTATGGATATTATTCCTAATTCTAATTATCTTCTTTGTTTTATTAGTTTATCAAATTGGCTTCCTAATTACTATTCAAATAGAAGCTTACAATTTTTCTCTATAAGATTGTCTACTACTCTCTTCCATCCCTACATTTTATTTTTTATTTTTATTTTTGTAGAGACAGAGTCTCACTATGTTGCCCAGGGTGGTTTAGAGCTCCTGGCCTCAAGTGATCCTCCTGCCTTGGCCTCCGAAAGTGCTGGGATTATAGGCATGAGCCACTGTTCTTAGCTCCACCCTTTCATTCTAAATCTTGATTACAGTAACCATGGACCATTGATGGTAAGATTCAAATGAGAAGTCAGTTATATATAGGAACAAATAAGTAAAATTTATTTCCTTATATGAGTAAATAAAACTGGAGTCAATTGGTCAAAAATCATCATAAATATTGTAACATTAGTTGTTGTTCAGATCTAGAGGTATAACTAATTAATATTCCCTTTTGAAGGCTATCCCTGCAAAAGCTGTGTGAGCAATCAGACAGTTTATTTTTTAGACCCTGTAATACAATTCTAAAATGAAAGCCTGATGAAGGGCAACTTGCAAAATAAGGCTTGGACAATCAAGGAGAGAGTCATCTCCTATTATTGGTGGTGCCCTAGTAAATAGTCCCAAATGTTAGCGCTCAAAGTAAAGGAGACACTTCAGGTATTTATGTTACAGTGGAAAAGAACCCCTATTTAAAAACTGAAGCCATCCAACGAGTGATCTGCAGTGATATCAATTTCATTTACTGGTCATGTAATGTTCTGAACTTGTTCCAAATATGGCCATCTGTCCTCCAATGCCGCCTGAAGGTTCCCCATTTAGATTTCATGGTCTGTTTGACAAAGGATTAAGCCTGAAGAGATGAGGCAAGTGTAGTTGACTGGGATAGGCTAATTACCTCATTCCTGGATTGCTGAAATAGGTCTCTAATGGCTTTCCTTGCTTCCGGTCTTCCTTTTTAGTCAATCTTCACTACAACTACTCCTACTACTCTACCAGATTCTAAAACATGGCTTTTGTTTTTATCATCTTGGTTTCCTGCCTAGAAACCTCATAGACTCCCTACCTCTTACAAGTTTAAATCCTTGGTTCTCAATCTGATATCCAAGGCACTTTGTAATCTTGCCTAACCAATCATTTCCCTCACTTGTTCTTGAGTCTCAACATGGGGCCAGTACAGGTAGTCAGAACATTGCCGGTACCAGTAACAGAATTTTAAGTGGAAAGAGCCAAAACCATTACCTGAAATTCAACCTGGGATTCAATCTGTATCCAGTTCCAGGACACAATGTGGAGAAAGACTATTTGAAGTCTGTGTATGGAAGACTAAAGAGATAGAATGGGATAGAAGGTGTGTGTCAATCTGAGAAGTTCAGGACTTAGTCTTTGAACTGAGTATGCTAAGGGTTATTGGCTATGCATTTTACATAGTGCCTAGTACATGTTGGTGGGCATAGGTCTAGCTTCTTAGAGCTACAGTGAACAGATCACTATTCCTTCTCATCCTCATTTCCATCCCCCACTGCCCATCCCCCTGTGCCCTGTGCTGGACCCTGTGAAGGGTGTGCTCTTTTGGACTGTAGCCCTACTCTGGTCCAGATGCTTCATCTGACCTTAGTGGTGTCAGGAGGAGTCCAAGATTTTTGTATGAGCAATTCCAGTTCCTGGGGTCCAAATCCTTCCCTGGTGGAGGAGTTTAAAGGTTAGCCAAAATGGAAGGGACCAGGACCAAATATCAGGTGCTGGGATATGGCAAAGTCAGAGAAACCAGAGCTCCAGATGAGGTGCGGCAAAACAAAACACCCGACAAAAAAACCAGAGAGACCAGAGCAAGCATCTAGAGCACTGTATGGCATGGAGTAGGTGCTTAACTATTAATTGTTGAATAAAATGTAAAGTGTAATGATGAGAACAGGCATTATCTGCAGATAGGGTTTAAAGGCAAGATTGGTGGCCTGTTGCGGTAGCTCACGCCTGTAATCCTAGCACTTTGGGAGGCTGAGGCAGGTGGATTGCTTGAGGTCAGGAGTTTGAGAACAGTCTGCCCAACATGGTTAGCAGGCTCCCATCTCTGCTAACAATACAAAAATTAGCCAGGCATGGTGGTGGGCACCTGTAATCCCAGCTACTCGGGAGGCTGAGGCAGGAGAATCGCTTGAACCCTTGAGGCAGAGGTTGCATTGAGCTGAGATCATGCCACTGCACTCCAGCCTGGGCGACAGAGTGACCCCCTCTCAAAAAAAAAAAAAAAAAAAAAAGAAAGGCAAGATTGGGGTGGAGGTTGTTGGGGAGATAATGAGTTTAGTTTTTAAAATGGTTTCAAGTGTCTTCTGGAAATGCCCATTAAGCAGCTGGATACATATGTTTGAAGATGAGTGCTGAGGAAGAGGTTTGGCTGGAGATGGAAACTTGGAAGTCATCAGCACAAAATATACTTGAATTCCAGGGAGGATATGTGGAGTGAGAGAAGAAGGGGACTGAGGAAAGGACTCTGGAGAACTCCACATTTACGGACTGGATGGAGGCTGAGAGAAAAGAAGCCAGCAAAAGAATTAGGAGAAGTAGCTAATAATGGTATCATGGTAACTGAACTGCCAAAGAGTTTCAGTAAGAATAGAGCAGGCAACGGGATCAAATGCTGCAGAGAAACCACGATAGATATAAACAGAAATGTATTTATTCGATACGACCATAGGGAGGTCAGCGATGGCCTCAGCAAAGGTGTTTCAGTAGAACAATGAGATCTGTTCATATTGTTCTGAGGTAGAGATGGTAAGTTTGGATTCCTCATTTAAGATATTTTACTGAGAAAGAAAGAGAAAATGAAGTAGCTAGAAGCCTGCACAAAGTAAAGGAAAGCTATTTTAAGGAAAGGAAAGACCTGAGCAGACATAAGTAGGTAGAGGGGAAGAGATCAAGAGAGTGGGAGAAGTTGAAGGTAAAAGTTCCTGGGGGAGGTGGGAAGGATTGAAATTGAGAGTACAGATGTGAGTGGAAAAAGTAGGGAGTGGGTAGAGGGGTGGACAGTAGCCCTAAACAGGAGGAGAGGTGTCCCTTCCTCCTATGGAAAGAAAGAATGTATTACAGTTAAGGACAGTTTGAGGAGTGAAAAGGAAGTCGAGGACTTTCACTCTGTGTATCAACCACTTCTTACACACCAGTTCAGGATCCTCTTGGCATCATCATGTCAGGGGCTCTTGGCTATTGCTTCAGTCTCAGCCCCTGCTTTTGAGTGGACTCTGACTGACTTATGTGGGGGTTCACAGTCAGCTCTGCATTGCATGCCCACTCTGCCTCTGGCTGGGGTGCTGCTGCAGAGTGCAGCCTAGAGATGCAGGGGAATTAACGCTGCCTTTCTTTAGAGCAAACTTTTGATTCATAAAAGATGGGGGCCAGGTGTGGTGGCTCATGCCTATAATCCCAACACAGAGGTGAGAGGATCCCTTGAAGCCAGAGGTTCAAGACCAGCCTGGGTAACAATGTAAGACCCCCCCATCTCTACTAACAAAATTAAATAAAAGTAAAAGTTAGTCAGGCATGGTGTACATGCCTGTAGTCTCACCTACTTGGGAATCTGAGGCATGAGGATTGCTTGAGCCCCAAGAGTTCAAGGTTGTAGTGAGCCATGATCACATCACTGCACTCCAGCCTGGGTAAGTGACAGCGAGACCGTCAAAAAAAAAAAAAAAAAAAAAAAAAAAAAAAAAAAAGATTGGAACTGGACATTTAGTTCTCTTTCCATCTTGCTTCTCCACTGATCTGAGATGCAAGTCATGTTTATACTATCTCTCTGAAAATGGTCCCAGGGGCTTAAGCTTGTTACCAACGCACCTTTATATAGACTCTCATTCCTACATCTTTCCCTTTTTCCTCCCTTCTGCTTCCCGGGGATTGTATTCTCTAATAACGTATTAAGTTGAACAATATGGTTTCTGTATGTCAAAATGGTTGAACTTCAGCATTTTTTACGCTTCATCCAAATAGTAACACGTAACCATTGCTCTGCTTTCTGGGAAACCCAGGCTAAGAAACACTTAAAGGTCTTAGTGAAGGAGGAAATATAGTCACCAGCTAATCTGAGCTCTTATTATTAGCTGTCATTTATTGAGCACCCGCTGGGTGTCAGGTACTGTGTTAATTGTTTTACATACATTATCTCATTTAACATGTAACTAGATATTATTCCCTGTACAAGCTCTCTTTTCTTGTCTGCTGCCATGTGAGATGTGCCTTTCATATTCCACTATGATTGTGAGGCCTCCCCAGCCACATGGAATTGTGAGTCCCTTAAGCCTCTTTGTTTTGTAAATTGCCCAGTCTTTATTAGCAGCATGAAAACGGACTAATACAGGTGGTTAGTGGGTACAAAAAATAGTTAGAAAGAATGACTAAGACCTGCTATTTGATAGCACAACAGGGTGACTATAGTCAATAACTTAATTGGCATTTAAAAATAACAAAAAGAGTGTAATTGGATTGTTAGTAACACAAAGGATAAATGCTTGGGTGGATGGATACCTCATTATCCATGACGGGATTATTATGTATTGCATGCCTGGATCAAAACATGTCATCTACCCCATGCATGCCTGGATCAAAACATGTCATCTACCCCATAAATATATATACCTACTATGTACCCACAAAATTGAAGATAAAAAATATAAACAAATAAAAGTTTTATTGGAACACAGTCATGCTTATTTGTTTATATATTGTTTATGGCTGCTTTTAAGCCATAACCGTAGAGTCAGGTAGTTGCAACACAGCTGGTATGTTCCGCAGAGTCTAAAATATTTACTCTCTGGTAGTTTAAGAAAATATTTGGCTGAGTGCAGTAGCTCCTGCCTGTAATCCCAGTGCTTTTGGAGGCCAAGGTGGGGGGATCACTTAAACTTAGGAGTTTGAGACTAGCCTGGGCAATATAGCAAGACTCCATCTCTAAAAAAGAAATTAGCCAGGCATGTTGGTGTTGTGTGTCTGTAGTCCTAGCTACTCAGGAGGCTGAGGTGGGAAGTTTGCTTGAGCCCAGGACTTTGAGACTGCAGTGAGCTAGGCTCATGCCACTGCACTCCAGCCTGGGTGACAGAACAAGACCCTGTCTTAGGTGACAGAGCAAAACCCTGTCTCAAAAAGAAAAAAAAAAAAAAAAAAAGAAGAAAATGTTTGCCTACCTCTTCATTCATCCAATAAAAATTTATTGAGCTTTTACTACTCCTAACCTCTGGAGACATAACAATGAAGAAGCCAAATATGGTCCCTGGCATACATATTTGGCTTCTTCATTGTTTAGAAAATGCAATGGGGGACTAAGGAGAATGGTGACACAACTCTCCCTAACCCTCATCCTTGCGCAGTATGCACATTGTGCAAGAAAGACCAACCTTGATATGGCTATATGGGACATGGGGTTGCAGGGTAGAGAGCCAGCTTTCAGTTAGAAAAAAGGAGATGGAATGAGCATGGAGTGAGATGGGATGAGATGGAGGGAAGAAGTAGCAGACTGAGAAGTGGACTTTGTTTACAATGGAACAAAATCCAGATGGTGTAGTGGAAATGTTGGGAGAGAGAGGAGCAGCACGAAATTGGGTAGAGAAGGGCAGTAAAGAGGAGTGGCATCAAGAAAAATTGTTGGGTTGTTGATGTCAGCCAGAGTTTGCAATTTGGGTGGTACCCAAGGATCACAGGCATAAAAAGACAAGGAGGAATTTACCCAAGGTTCTCATTTGGATCAGGCTGAGCTACTTCCAGATTGCCTCTAGTTTAGCAAGGAATTCCAAATTCAAAAGGCAAGATGCCATGGCAAGGTGGCTTCCAGGGCAGCCCTATGCCTCTCTAATTTCCATTTTTGGCAGTCTGAGAAAATTGTCATCTGGTAATTTTTGAATATAGAATACAATCCTGTTTTCCTCCTATTGGAATACTCATGGGTTTTATTTTCTGCCAGTGGAGTTACAAAGATTGTAAACTTTCATTTTTGTCACCTAGCTTGAGGGTATGCATACTGGTAGCTCTAATTTGAAGGTAGTGCATTAAAAAAAATCTAGAAGGCATCCCTAGGTCAGAGTCATCTCCTTCTTTCTTATATATCTTGAATAATATTCAGAACTGTAAGTTCCATCAGGGCAGGGACCATATTTGGCTTCTTCATTGTTGTGTCTCCACAGCTTAGGAGAAGTAAAAGCTCAATAAATTTTTGTTGGATGAATGAATGAGAAAAGGTTTTTTTTTCCCTTAATGGAATATGGTTTTGGTAGCAATGTTGAAAGTACTGTAAAATACCATTTAAGGTTTTCCATGAGAATTAGTGCTTGTGTGTATGTGTGTGTGTGTGTGTGTGTACACACAAATGTTTTAGGAAAAATTCTGATTTTGATTGTATTAATATTGGTGGATTTTAAAGAATGTGTCAATTTCAACATGATTTTAAATGAATGATGTTTGAGGAGGCTGGGACTGAGATAGGGTGGGAGTTGGGGGAGAAGGCACAAGATAAATGGTGAAGAGACATAAAACCCAGGCTTTCAGCTACAAGACTTTTTGCTGAAACTCACGAACAGAATCATTGTCAGAATAGGGAAAGAACAAGGGCAGTAAGCCAGAGTTGCAAATCTGTAATGACCATAAGATGAATAAAAGTAGAACCGGGGTCTTGTCTAGCCTTTGGCTATTTTTGAGAAAGAATGTGGACAAGATCCTGGCCTCAAGTTGTTTACTCTGAGAGAGATTATGTCCAATTTGAGTTATAGAGAAGCAGTATGGCATGGTGGTTTAGAGCCTGGGCTAGCTGACTTCAAGTCTGGCTCTACCACTTTGTGGCCTTGAGCAACTTACTTGTTTTCTCTAGGCCCCAGTTTTTTCATCTACAAACTGGTTCTGATAATATTACCTCCCCTATAGGGTTGTGTATTAAATTTATACACACATCACATCACATAGAGCAGCCTGTTACACAAGTACTCAGTTATTGTTAGCTATTATTATGTTTTGTATCAAGTTAAAAAGGCTCCAGTTGTTTTAATGGATTAAATGTAGCTTCTTACCCAATATCGAGTGTAGGAACCAAGTGAAAGGTTTTGCTTAACCCATTTATGCCTAGTGTTTCATTATTGGAACACAAAGCTTGTGGTAGTTATGTATATCCTACTGCTCAAGGTCGTTGCCAAGGTCTGATTTTGCACACAAACATTTTGCAACCTCCTGCATAAATTCTTAGTTTTGTCCATTTTGGCATTTTGAGCATATTGTGGAAGAGGATTTACAGTCTGTTGAAGGATGTGATCTGCATTTTTAACCCCCCTTCTCTATGAGTTTCTAGGATGACGATTCTAAAAATCTTGTAGGTGGAGTGAGAGACAAAGAGGGAAGACAGAGAAAATTGGGTTCAGAAAGTGTACTTAGTGGTATTTTCTTTGGTGCACTTCAAAATCTTACCGCCGGGTGGAGCTCATTCCTTACTCTAGAATCACAAGCAGTTTCATCTTTTTAAGATGAACAGATGGAGGGAGAGTAAGAAAGCAGTTTAAAATTGATGGCTGTCCACTTGATCATGGTGGATAAGCTTTTTGATGTGCTGCTGAATCCGG
>NW_022299373.1:0-1204 GCF_002776525.5 Piliocolobus tephrosceles
TAAAAAATAGATACCTCTGAAAAACCTATACTTAATAAAAATTCTTTCGCTTCTTTATGTTTTAATAATTTATTTTTCATAATGGAATTATTCGTTTTTAAAATTCGAGTATTCAATATATTAGGATTATTTAAAATGTTTTGTACAATTTTATTTAAAATTGGTAAAATTATTTTTAATTCTTCTGTATCTATACGTTTTAGTTTTCCTGCAATAGCTATACAACTCATAGATTTTATTTTTTGTTCCGAATAACTAGACTCTAAATTGTTTGATTCATAAGATAAATGAAAAATATCTTCCTTTTTTATCATGTCCATATTAGTTCTATCATCGTTAATTAACTTTTCTATATCTTTTTTATTATATGTTATTGTTGCATAGTTTATACTGTTTTCCTTTGTAGTTACGTTTGTACTGTCATTAACATCATAAATATTATTACTGCTTTTTATTTTATCTATATATCTATTGTCTCCTATACTTGGACTGACACTGTTTTTTCTTTTTTCACAGCTATTGTTATAGCTATCGGTATTAATGCTTTCTTTTATAACTATTGAACTATTATATCTGCTGCTACTACTGCTGCTACTACTACTGCGACTACTACTACTGGTATTATTGTTCTGGCTATATTCGATTTTAACAATATCTTTTTCTTGGCATAATTGATCATTCTTATTAGCAAATATTTTTTTATTTTTTTCATCTTTCTCTTCCGTTTTACTACTAAATAATTCCTTTTTTATTTCAGCCTGTAAACGTAAAGGTAGTTTTAACATATTCCATTCATCATCATTTAGCTTTTTTAAACTTTCTAATGAGTCTAGCCAATTATCATTTACTATTATGTTAATAAATGGCTTTAGCTCTTCAGCGTTTTTATTAATTTTATTTCCCACATTCAGTAATAGTTTAACTACTTCGTTATTCATATCCATTTTGTTTTTGAGCAACTATGACACTTATTTTTTTTTTTTTTTTTTTTTCACGTTAGAACTTTATTTCTTTGTTCCGATGTTTTTTTTTCTATTTTAATATAATGTTATTTTTATATTTTTATTTTTTTGTTTTGTCAAATAGTTTGGCACGAAATGTTTTGTAGTTACAGGAGTTTGTACATATATAATATGCACACACACACGCAACAATATAATTGTAATTAAATAACTGTAAATATATAAATAATAGCAAAAAAAAA
>NW_022299375.1:0-1415 GCF_002776525.5 Piliocolobus tephrosceles
AAAGAAGAAGTCAAATTGTCCCTGTTTGCAGATGACATGATTGTATACTTAGAAAACCCCATCGTCTCAGCCCAAAACCTTCTTAAGCTGATAAGCAACTTCAGCAAAGTCTCAGGATACAAAATTAATGTGCAAAAATCACAAGCATTCTTATACACCAGTAACAGACAAGCAGAGAGCCAAATCAGGAATGAACTTCCATTCACAATTGCTTCAAACAGAATAAAATACCTAGGAATCCAACCTACAAGGGATGTAAAGGACCTCTTCAAGGACAACTACAAACCACTGCTCAGTGAAATCAAAGAGGACACAAACAAATGGAAGAACATACCATGCTCATGGATGGGAAGAATCAATATCATGAAAATGGCCATACTGCCCAAGGTTATTTATAGATTCAATGCCATCCCCATCAAGCTACCAATGAGTTTCTTCACCGAATTGGAAAAAACTGCTTTAAACTTCATATGGAACCAAAAAAGAGCCCGCATTGCCAAGACAATCCTAAGTCCAAAGGACAAAGTTGGAGGCGTCACGCTACCTGACTTCCAACTATACTACAAGGCTACAGTAACCAAAACAGCATGGTACTGATACCAAAACAGAGATATAGACCAATGGAGCAGAACAGAGTCCTCAGAAATAATGCCACACATCTACAGCCATCTGATCTTTGACAAACCTGAGAAAAACAAGAAATGGGGAAAGGATTCCCTATTTAATAAATGGTGCTGGAAATAATGGCTAGCCATAAGTAGAAAGCTGAAACTGGATCCTTTCCTTACTCCTTATACGAAGAATAATTCAAGATGGATTAGAGACTTAAATGTTAGACCTATTACCATAAAAACCCTAGAAGAAAATCTAGGTAGTACCATTCAGGACATGGGCATGGGCAAGGACTTCATGTCTAAAATACCAAAAGCAATGGCAGCAAAAGCCAAAATTGACAAATGGTATCTAATTAAACTAAAGAGCCTCTGCACAGCGAAAGAAACTACCATCAGAGTGAACAAGCAACCTACAGAATGGGAGAAAATTTTTGCAATCTACTCATCTGACAAAGGGCTAATTTCCAGAATCTTCAAAGAACTCAAACAAATATACAAGAACAAAACAAACAGCCTCATCAAAAAGTGGGGAAAGGATATGAACAGACATTTCTCAAAAGAAGACATTCATACAGCCAACAGACACATGAAAAAATGCTCATCATCACTGGCCATCAGAGAAATGCAAATCAAAACCACAATGAGATACCATCTCACACCAGTTAGAATGGCAATCATTAAAAAATCAGGAAACAATAGGTGTTGGAGAGGATGTGGAGAAATAGGAACACTTTTACACTGTTGGTGGGATTGTAAACTAGTTCAACCATTATGGAAAACAGTATGGCGATTCCTCAAGGA
>NW_022299377.1:0-23179 GCF_002776525.5 Piliocolobus tephrosceles
TCCTTTGTAGGGACATGGATGCAGCTGGAAACCATCATTCTTAGCAAACTATCCCAAGAACAGAAAACCAAACACCGCATGTTCTCACTCATAGGTGGGAACTGAACAATGAGTTCACTTGGACTCGGGAAGGGGAACATCACACACTGGGGCCTATCATGGGGAGGCGGGAGGGATTGCATTGGGGAGTTATACCTGATATAAATGATGAATTGATGGGTGCTGACGAGTTGATGGGTGCAGCACACCAACATGGCACAGATATACATATGTAACAAACCTGCACGTTATGCACATGTACCCTAGAACTTAAAGTATAATAAAAACAAAAAAAAGAAAGAAAAATGGAAAAGAAAAAAAAAACATAATGTCTTGCTTTTCTATATGACTGACATTATTATGCTAGATGACAACTACGTAACCATTGGCAAAGCACAATTTGTAGAATTACGGGAATAAAACTGATGGAAGCATGTAGCATTTCATTCTTCCAAAGTCCAGAATGAATCCAAATAGCAGATTTGTTGCAATATTGAAGTTGAAACTCAAGTTTGGTGCATGTCTATTTCCTCCTCCTTTCTTCCATTCCCGTATCAAAATAAAAGAAAACAAACAAAATGCTTTTTTATATAACTTGTTTTTCAGTGTAAGGAAAAAGTGGTACAGTGTGAAAGCTAAAGTACATACTAGCTAAGAAAACCTGACATGAGATTCATTTTTTAAAGTATAAACCTGTATAGTAGGAAACATTTCCTGAATGCTCGCTATGTGCCAGACACAATCATAAGTTCTTTCAAGGATTAACACAAGGCTATGAGGTTGGTATTATTGTTCTCCATATTGTACAGATGAAGAAATAAAGGCACATAGAGGCTTAGTGTCAGAGCTAATAGGTGACAGAGGTGGAATTCAAACCTAGGCAGGTTGGCTCCAGAATCTGTGCTTTAGCTGCCATTCTGTCCTGTTAAAGAGCATCTGTTACCACCATTATCTTACTAGCAACTTTAAATGCATTTATGTAATCATTGGAAACTTCACATAATATAGTAATTTTTATGCAGAATTTAGGTAAAATATCTCTAACATAACTTCCAGATTCAAATTTGCAGATCTACCATTGTTATCTAAAGGGTGGTTTGATCCACTAACACACTATTGATTTGTATCTTATTTTGTGGGACAGCAGGATTCAGTGAGAATTTCCACAGGGTAGAATCAGTATTGAGTGCCCTATGGAAGTGTTAATTCCATTCCAATATCCTTAGTTTAAGCAAATTATCGTTTCCTGTGAATGTTCTTCAGGCTGTTACTGTAGGTTCCTGTCATGTCACTCCATGAAAAAATAATGCTGGCCTTGTGATTTCTACAGATTTTACTACTATGGGTGTCACCTCTGAGTTTGAAATATTTGAAGCAGGAGAATCTATAAGTTTTCAGAGACAAAATTGTGTCCAGAAAAATATGTCAACCTTTGATTGACGTGGGTGAGCATGACTGTGTATCATAGATTATAATATTCTGTTCACTCAGTTTCCTTTCAACAATGTCTCATATCTTTCAAAGGAGAATGTTGCCATATCACTTTAGATTTAAAAGGTTGCAGTGAATGATGTTTTCTTAAATAAAAGGGAGGAAAAAGTAATTCTGTCATGTTTTGTAGATTTAAGCCCTGTCATTGCCAAAATATCTGCACGTGAAATCAGAAGATACAATTTTTGGTAGGGCTTCTCTGTTGTCTGAATTCCCATTACTGGAAGGAAAGTATGAGAAAAATAAAGTGAATGTCTCGTTTTTCACATGTGCTTCAGTAGTTTGGGGGTCACTGTTTGGAAAATCATAAGAAACTGTGATGGTTTGAATAAATAGTAGAGAGTCAATCACTTTAACCTGTGCTATTTATCTATTTTCTTCTACCATCAATTCCCACTATATCTTTAAGAGAAAAACGCAGCACAAAATTTCTGACAAAGACCATGTTGAAGTACCATTTTTCCCCATCCTTGGAAAGAAATCTTAACTCTTCCTTTAAAAATGTCAAGAACTAGGTGTGGTGGCTGTGTTAGTCTGTTCTCACACTGCTAATAAAGACATACCAGAGACTGGGTAATTTATAATGGAAAGAAGTTTAATTGACTCATAGTTCCACGTGTCTGGGGAGGCCTCACAATCATGGCTGAAGGCAAGGAGGAGCAAGAGCACATCTTACATGGCAACAGGCAAGAGAGAGTGTGTGCAGGGGAACTCCCCTTTATAAAACCATCAGATCTCATGAGACTTATTCACTATCACAAGAACAGCATGGGAGAGACCTGCCCCCATGATTCAGTTGCCTCCCACCAGGTCCCTCCACAACACAGGGGAATTATGGGAGCTACGATTCGAGATTTGGGTGGAGATACACTCAAACCATATTAGTGGTGCACACCTGTACTCCGGAGACTGAAGCGGGAGGATCCCTTGAGTCCGGGAGCTGGAGGCTGCAGTGAGCCCTGATTGCACCACTGCACTCCAGCCTGGGTGACATAGTCAGACCCCATTTCTTAAAACAGAAAAGTCAAACAGATTCATTCTCAATTTTATTATATAACTATTATGATGAGATATTTATAATATAATAGAATCTGACCAGAGAGTATCTGTTCAGCCATATAGGGAGTATATTAGTGATAATAACACCATCAAAAATTATTTCTCGGTTTTCCTTTGTGTGTACATCTGTAAATGTGTATTTTTGTGTGCATGGCAAACTTTGCAGATGGCAAAGTCCTAAAAGTCCTATAAGTGTCCTTCTTCCCTATTTTTTTTTTTTTTTTTTTTTTGGAGACGGAGTCTCGCTCTGTCGCCCAGACTGGAGTGCAGTGGCCGGATCTCGGCTCACTGCAAGCTCCGCCTCCCGGGTTCATGCCATTCTCCTGTCTCAGCCTCCCGAGTAGCTGGGACTACAGGCGCCCGCCACCTCGCCTGGCTAGTTTTTTTGTATTTTTTAGTAGAGACGGGGTTTCACCATGTTAGCCAGGATGGTCTCCATCTCCTGACCTCGTGATCTGCCCATCTCGGCCTCCCAACTTCCCATCTTTTTATTTGAACTTCTGAGGGTCTGCGGTGAAAGCCAATAAAAGCCCTTAACTTCATTACTGTACTTTATACTAAATTCAAACAATATTGCTTTATTTATTTTAATTCACGTTTAGATTTGCATTGTATTTTGTACAAGATAGTGAGTAGAACCTAATTTCCAGTTTTCACTGGAGCAGAGGGTAGAAAGGAATCAGCAGTAAAAGTGACTCCTGATTAGCTTCCCCTCCTCTTGCTTTAGCCTTTGATAAGTAAGCACCTTCTACTTTCATTTCCAATAGCATTTACCATAGAAATAATACAGTGTTCTTCTCCATTTGCTGCAGAGCTGTGGTTCATTGTTATTATTTCCTCAGGAATTCCTTTAAAGGTTTCCTGCAATAATGGTGTAATCTCAGAGTAGCTTCACCCCTTGCCACGTATATAATGATCATTTCTAGTTAAAAAAAAAAATCATGTGGAAGAGAGTTGATAATATTACAAGGAGAAAACAGTTTTCCTGCTGAAAATGTGAGAGTTTGAAATAATAGATGTGGAGGGAAATATAAGTAAATATACAATTAACTCTTAACCTACAACTTCACTGAAATTCTGAGGAAATATTCCAAGGCTGCATAAAGTGAATGAAGTTTCCTACCAAATATTTCTCCCTCAGTACCTAAGTAATTATTTCTTTTCTGAGTCAGTTGCATACATAGAAGTAGAGATGGCACTAAAGATAAAGATGTTTTGACCTTGTCCTCACCACTTTTTTTCCTGTTGGTTTCCAGCAGTGCCATGGGCTTTCATTACTTATTCAAGAACTGGCTGTGCTGAACTTCCATTGCCACTCTGCCTGTACGCGCATATTTCTGTAGCTTGGAAATTTGTCTTTGAGTTTATATAGTGAGGATCTTTTATCTGTCACTGTGCAGTAGCTTTAGCATAATTGCGTTTAGATTTAGAGATTAAGGCTTATAACTTAATTATGAATCCAACTACCTAAAAAAGAGTTTAATTTAAATTTAATATTTTGATTCAGCACAGCTCAACTCATGTGTTCTTGTTAAATTGTCTCTCATTGAATTTATCCTTGTCATTACCTTGGACATCAGTGCTTTTCCAGAATTGCAGGCTATAGCAAAATAACAGTGCAGACTTGACTTCTGTCTGAGCTAATCATCAGAAAGGGCACAGGCTCATGGTGACGTAGACATCTTTACAGTTTGTCTGTAAATGTGTTGGGGGGGGGTGTGTGTGTTCATGTGCATACACAGACACATACACCTGAATGTGTCTTGCTGTGCTAAGGCCTGAACAAATAAAAATAATGTCAAATAAATATATTTACAAAGCCTAACCTGAAATGATAAAGTAGATGAAATTTGAGAAGGAACATTTGTGGTCTCCCAGTTTTATACCCCATGCACATGTAACTCTATATACATATATAGAGGAAACGCTATTCACACGACACGCATAAATATGCATGTAACACTTATAACAATGTAGTTACATAAGTGTTCAGATATGAGAACCTACTATTTATAGGAATCCTTCAGAAGTATCTTTCTTACTTCCTCTTCCTGCTCTTCCTCCTACTTCTCTTCCTCCTTCCTCTCTGCTACCCACCCCAACCCCTGCATAAAAAGGGAATGGTTTAGTCAGGCAAATAACTAAAAACTGTTATTTTTTAAATAGGCTTTATAAAGGTGATTTTGTCCAAGAAAGAAGTGTACTTGCAGGGCTATGGGGGACTGATCTGTGCATATAAAGCTCTTCATTATCAATGGGAAATTTCCATCTGTAAGTATGTCCATCACAACATCAGCAGCAAGAGCATATATAATGTTTCAAAGGTAAGTTAAGGAGTGTTTGTGCATTTTGTATATCGTTAGACAAAGAAGTAATTAATAGTGAGAAACTTGAATAACTTCCTTGCATAAACAACATTAAAGCAACAATAACGAACACTTTAAAATATACATGAATATCATGCTAACGTGTCAATTGCCCTGCTTCTCCCTCTGCTGAGTTAAAATCCTAATTTAAATAAGATTCCAGTGAATATAATTTTTATACGTAAAGATTCCTCAGTATACAAAGAATTGTTTGTTATAAATTTCAGTGTCAGAAACTTTAAACTAGAAATGAATTCCCGTCGAAATAGTGTAGTTAAACTTTCTCTACCAAGTACTAGTGAGGTGTTTGTGTCGGGAAGACACAGGCTGTGTTGGGGTCTGTCTGCAACCTAACGTTACACAGGGTAGCTTCATTTGGATGTATTTTTAAATTAGATCCCCGCTGATGGTTTCCTTTGACATAAAATGTTTCTTTTATTTTAAAATGTTTGAAAATCAACATTATAACTGATGGTTAAATTTCCACTTTAAGCTTACTTTTCCTTGTTGTACTACACATGAAGTACTGTGCTTTGGCAATGAAAAATAATAGAAAATGTGCCGTAAAAGTAATTGAAACCTAAACAGAATTGCTGAGTGGGATTTTTGTTTCATTCCTTGAGCATGTTGCTCAAGGAAAGCAGATCTAATTAGGGAAAGACAGGAGGCAGATAAAGACTTTGGTGGGAATTGTGAGCAGAGAATTGGGGCATTTTCAAGGGCTATGAGCTTGAGAGAGTCATTATATCCGATTTCACTTTCCATTTCCTAGTTGTTACTTTCACTACACCTACACTTATTAATCATCATTGGGGTTGTTTGGGAGCTTACAATTGAGTTGAAGAGCTGGGTAGAGAATAGAAATTTCCTCTGGTTATTAGAGGAGCAAAGAAGGAAAGAAAAAACGATGGGAGATGGGAGAATGGTGTGCTTTTGTGTGTTAATGTGCCTGGAGTTGAAGTAGTTACTTGTGAGAAGCAAAAGGGGACAACAGATCATATGCTATTGCTCATCCTTTTGTGGAAGAAACCCATCAGGTATCCATTCACTCACTATTTACTGAACAGAACACATTGTAAGAGCACAGTGTATTAGGCGAAGGGAGGTCACTGGTGAACAAGAGCTTCCTGGAGCTTTCAGTCTACTGGTATCAGAAGCATAGACCAAAGAAGCACATATCATAAGTGCTAAAAGAGGTAGAGCACAGAATGAGACCTCATGATAAGGGCATCTGTTATAATAGTCCTGGATCTGAGGGAACACTTCTGAGAAAATAATGTTCGAGCTGACAGCTGAATGCTGAATGGGAGTTAATGTATGTGCTGAGAGATGGAAACAGTTCCTGATAGAGGAATTAGCAAATATCAAGCTGAGGAGTCTGTGTTGTATTTTATAAATATAAATTAAGACCTACTCTTCCTTTTGTCTTTCCTTATTAGTGTGATAAAATCATCCTCCTAGTTACAAAGCCAAGGACTCTGACAATAATTTTTGGCCCTGCTTTCTCTGCCACCTTGCACCCCCGTTACCTTTACTCTAATAACGTCCTTTTGCTCAAAAAGTTTTTCTCTTTCTATCTCTAAATCTCCTCTCCTACACTCAACCCTCAATTTAATTCAGGTCTCAGCCACGTATTGCTGAATTCACAGCTTTCTCACTTCCACTAGAATCGACTTTCAGAAGTATTTGATCATGACATTTTCAGCGTAAACCTATTCAGTGACACAGCCCTGCCTATAGAATAAGACGCAGCACCTTTGCATGTTCTCTTGATATAATCTGGACCCCTCATCTCCTACCACTTTCCTTGTATTCTTGCCACATACAACTCCTTGTTCTCTTGAATATAGCAGGCACCCAGGGCCCTGAGTCTTTAAACATGCCAGCATGCCCTTCCTTCCCTAATCACCAATCACAATTTGTCTCCTCTAGCCTGTTGCTTTCCAGTTATCATACTCAGAATGAATTTTCCCTCCTCCCCTGTAATAGTATTACTTTTACCTGCCTCTCCCCCTTTTCAGCATTTACTTTATAACTCTGTCCTATATTGTAATGTCATAAATCATTGCTCTAACTACAGTTTAAGTTCAGTGAGGTCCAAGAATCTGTCTTATTTATTTTTGTATTTTATGCTTTTATCATTTTCCACAGTTGGAAATAAAAATTTATAGTCAGACTTTTAGCAGTTTCCTGGAACTGAGGCAGTGGGGGCTGGGGCAGAGAAGAAAGTTAAAGGATACTTGGAGAAACCTGAAGAAAGTAATTTAGACTATTTTATGGTTTATAGTCTCTTTTTGATCAACTGTGGGTACCCTCACAATATTGGTTGTTGAGAATGATTTGACAGAAGTTATCAAATTAAGGAGACTCAAACTGAGTCTATATGAGACCAAATACTCACATTTTAAACAATAGACATTTTTAGTAATGGCATTTAAGCTCCTAGATAGCTGGATACAGAGCCAATGTTATTGCATATAATTCACCCATTCAACAAATATCAATTGATGACTCACTGGGATCAGGTACAGTTAAAACTTGCTCTCCACTTTGGTCATGCTTGCTTTACTTCATTGCTAATTGAGTCTTAAGGCTCAAGCAGCAGGTCTTATAAATTCACTGGTCTCTATTGTTGAATCCTTCTCTAATTTAGGCAGTAATCACACATGTGCATCTTGCAATGAGGAGCTAGAAGATTTTCAACCTTTACATTCAAGCTCTTGTTTCTTCCTGAACTGACTCTTTGTACAAATAAAAACACACTGACAAAATAATAAATGAGAATCCTTTTGGACTTTTCAGCCAACAATAAAATATTTTTATAAAAATGGAAGTGCACAAAATGGCAGCCATCTGTTGTTTAAAAGCAACAGAGCTATATTTAAGTCAATTCTTGTGTAAGGTCTGTGTCTTGAAAGCAAGGGCAGAATGGTTTATGTTCATCTCAATGGGAGAAGCTTTTGTGTTCTTCTTTGTCTTTGTCTATGTTGATGTGAGATTGGATAACTATTACTAACTGAACATAGTTAATCATATTTAATCTTAGATGGGATTAATTGAAAAAATGCCATTTTTATTATTTATGAACTCACATGGACATGTCTAATTGGACAATTCTGATTTTCTCTCTTTATTTTGAATTTAAATCCAGACATATTAGCCTAGCAAATCCATAAGGAATCTGTCATCATGGAAATTGCTAACAGAGCCTGAACTTTTTCTCCTCTCCCCCAGCTCAAACTTTGAAACATATACAGTATAATAGAGATAACAATTAGAATAATGGTAAGAAGATTTTTTTAAAATGAAGTACATCCTAATGAGAGTTAGGTTTTTGCTAAAAAGTATTTCTTGATATTCAATAAAATTGATATAAATAAATTATATTCTTAATTTAATCTTCTTTTACTTGGTAAAAATGCTTTCTATGTAAATCATCTATTTTATGCCAATTCTTGCTTCATTTTCAATGTTTATTAGAGGAATTTTATAAATTAATCTTGTAAATGGTTTTCATTTATACTATTGTATTTAGTGAATGAAATATATAATATATATTCTTTGGAAGACATATCAATATCACTATTGCAACATGTATTTTTCCAGAGGTTAACAAGCTTGGCTTGCTTACACATTTCGCTTAATCTACATTGTAGTTTGGAAACACACAAATGTGAATACATTACCAATATTTTGCCAATATAAGAATCCACATTTCTATCTTCTTTTATAAAGTATATGAGGCAAACACAACATATCTAGACTGGGATGTAGACTGTAATTTCAAAATATCTAAAATAGGGGAATTCCAGGGGGAAAATATGTCACTTTTTAAAGATGGCTGTGTTCTCTGTGTTTATAGTTGAAACTATAAACCTATTTCTACCTGGATGAGGGATTTATAAGGCAACATTACAAATTTTGAGTCTCACCCTCTACAATGTTAGCTCCATGAGCGCAGGTATTGGGTACAACTCTATCCTCCAATCTACTGCAGTCCCTGCCTGGCACATAAGTGATCAACAAATATTTTGTTAAATGAATAAATGAACACCCTGTCTCTTTTTCTTTCACCTAATCCTGGTATGTCTTTCCTACAGTCCTCTGCCACCCAGGGCTACTATTTTATTAGTTGATGCCAGAAAACTCTCCAATGAGAATGTCTCATGTTCTTCACTGTCATACCTTTTTTAGACTTTTTGCTATCATGCCTTAACTACCAACAGCAAAGAAGCCAAAAATTCAGACACTGAAATGTGGTTCAGCCAGAAATATTTACAAATGTAAAAGTGAGAATACTAGCCAAATACATTTCTCATAATAAAATGTAGATGGTAGGATAATATTAAAACTTCAAATTGTACAGGAGAGATAATTTGGGGGAAAGAGTGTAGTACTAAGCCAGTGCTTCTCAAAGTTAAAGGTTCACATGAATCCCTTGGGGGTCTTGTTAAAATGCAAATTTGTATTTGGTAGATCTAGAATGGATCCTGAGAATTTGCATTTATAATAAGGTCTCAGATGATGCTGATGCTGCTGATCCATGGACCACACTTTGAGTACCTCGATATTAAGCAACTGTTAAACTATTTGTTTGAAAACAGCTATGATTTGAAGCTATATGTGATAAAATTGATGGACATTTATCAACCTGCTGGAAAAACTTAGATGTCTACAAATATCCAAATGGGAGAGATACTTGGAGTAAGAACTTTATAGTGGTAGACTTGAAGGGACCTGAGATATCTGTTGCTTCAATTTACAAACTGGGATTCTGGACCCCAAAGATACTCAATGACTTACATAAGAACCCACAACTATGTTGATGCTGCCCCCAATTGGAACCAACATTTATTTATTCCCAGGCCCGTGCTCTTTAAAAGAGATCATGCACATGGACACAAAGAAGGGAACAATAAACATCAGGACCTATTTGAGAGGAGAGGGAGAAGAATGAGGATCAATAAACTGCCTATCGGCTACTATACATATCACCTGGGTGATGAAATAATCTGTACACCAAACTCTCGTGCGGCACGCAATTTAACCATATGACAAACCTGCCCATGTACCCCCCGAACCTAAAATAAAAATTGGAATGAAAAAATAATAATTAAAAAAACAGATCATGCTGCCCCTTGGCTATTGAAGTTATAGTAGAATTCCTTCCATGAAACACTTAGGAAGTTGTTATACTATAAAATACACTTAATTTCAATTAATATTGAGTGCTTCACTAAAGTCAGTCAAAATGAAAGGGAATAATGCATTCGTTCTACATGAGTTGCATTTCTTGTGGGCAACATATATTAATTTTATTATAATTTATCTTCATTAGCTATTGAAAATAATGCTGAAGACATTTAGAATGCCTTTTAGTGGGCATTACTGAATATTACATGATGAACAGCTTTGTTGGAATAGTTTGTTTAGTTCCTAGGAAAAAGTTTGATTTGATGACTAAGTAAAAATGTAGGGGAAAAAAGCAACAAAAAAATACCCAAAATCAATATCACTACGTTTGCTGACAAAGGGTATATTTTTAGCTAAATTGATTTTTTAATTAAAAAAAAAATCTACATGGATCCCCCTCAACTCCAATGTCAAGTAAGCTCAACTGATATTATCGAAACCATCTTCCTTTTTATTGTTATCAAAACCATCGTCCTTTTTACTGTGCATGTGTGTATGTAAGTGCAAGTGTTACAGATTCTTAAAGGAAGGTAAAAGAATGATTTTTCCTCATTATGGTGTAAAACAAAATTAAAAAGTAATATTATCTAATCTGCATAAATTAGACACTTTACATTACATTGGCAGTTTTATCATATTTGAAACATTTTGTTGGTCTCAAGATTTAATCAGTTTATGTCACCAAATCAGAGACCCACAAATATCCATGGGAGCTTAATAGAACTTTTTGGAGTTTCATGGGAAAAAAACAGTATTTTCATGAGGCGCAGAATTCATCATCAGCCTCTCGCCTCCATTCTACCCTCACCCTTGTATTTCCCTGACCCACATTAGTGTTATGAGAGCAACAAATGGAAGTTTCTCCCAACACAGGTTGTAAGAAAGTGCTGCTATCATGTGAGAAGTATAAAGGGAAAATCAGGCAGCATAATAGCTGAGCTAATTAGGCTCAGACCATTAAAGATCTTATAACAGCTATATTATTATTGTTGTTAATATCACCTGAATATTGCCTCACAGATTACAAAATTCCTCCTCATACATTATTTTATATCACAGATTATAAAATGCTAGCTTTACAAATAATAATATTAAAGAGTGTTATGTTAATATTACATGAGACCTTGATTTTCAGTGACGCCATGTGTTTCCATAGTGACTATGATAATTAATTTCTATAAAATCACAAACAGTATTTCCTTTTGAGAGTTGACAACAGATGCTGGCATTTTAACAAAGAGTATATTAAATAATCCACAGCATGCCCAGAAAATTGAAATGATTACCATGAACTAAAAACCCACAAAACTCATAATAATGCTTGGTGATACCTAGAATATTCTGGTATCTATAAGTTTTTAAGAAGGCCAAGCAGGCCTCTGTCGCTGTTCTTTACCTGTTAATCATACCGATAACTTCTATGAGGCATTATTTCTGTCTCTGAGCTAATCATCCTCTTTTTAATAGCATAAACATTCCAACAGGCATGGAAACTATAATGCATTAAGCCATTTTATCTGCAATTCTCATTTGTTGCGATTTAATTTGTTTTCTTTGGTTCCAAGTATAAGCCAAAATCAAGACACAGAGAAGAGGCATTTTGTTAATGAGGAAAGAGGATGAAACAGCAGAAAAGTAGTGATTCCCCCGGTGCAAATAGGGGAATATCAAGATGTGTCAAGAAATGAATAGGCAGCCCAAAAGCCAGATTTCTATGGAACCTTTTCTGCCCTTTTGCCTGAATAATAACCATAATTCTTAAATAAATCATATGACTACAGTTGAACGGTGGTAGCTTTTGTGTGTAGAATGCTGAACTTCTAAATTATTTTTATACTTCTCATGAAATGCACTTTAAAATTAAATAGTTGTTATAATACAGTATGCCAGCAAATCCCAGATTGTCTTGCAGAGTGACTCAGAACTCTTGAAAGGTCACTACTTTCGAACTTCAACATCCTTAAAATCACTTGAAAACTGCTGCTGGTGTATATGACTTGAATATATATTTTGTTGAGAATATACAGTGTTTCCTGTTCTGTGTCAGTTGGCTACCCCCATTCAAACATTTAGAGATCTCCCATAAGCATCCATTTTTCTTTTAAAAATCTGAAGATCTAGTGGCATTGGGTCCACGTTCTGTTCCAGCTAAATATCACTACCTCCTTTGGAAGGGATTTTCCCTTTCCAGTCTCCCAGGTCTTGGTAAACCCCTATCTTCCTTGAACACAATGTTCTGGCACCTATTGGCATTCAGTGTAGAAGAAATGGCATTCCTGTAATTTGATCAGTGCACTAATTGATTTGTTGATTATTTTATGAACAATCAACAAATGAATAAAATGAATGAAACATTTCAGTTTCATTGTTGATCTGTATCTATCTATCTATCTATCTATCTATCTATCTATCTATCTATCTATCTGTCAACCTACCTACCTACCTATATAGGTAGGAGGAGAGAGAGAGGCAAAATATAAATCATGGTGTAAGTTACACTTTTAAAAAATGGACCAATTTACCATTGTACAATTGTAAACACTGCATTGAAGCAATTTTAAGGATAATTCAGATCATATTTTTCCAAGCTCTATGTCTTATGAGAGTAGAAAGAAATGAAGAAATATACATACATTTTGCATAACCTAGTGGCCCTTAATGTATCAATATTGCATGTTTAAGTGAAGAGTCATCCATCAAATCTAATCTATGCCAGAAGTATACAGTTCCTCTTTTCTATTTTGTACTAAAGATATAAATATAACATGTTCCCTAGTTCTCTATTCATTGCAGAGTGTGGTTAAAAATTAAAAATATAACCATAATTAAAATGGAAGGGGATGAAGGCTATAAGACAGTCAGTTACATACATACTATATGGAAAAACTGGGCAGTGGTAATTCTGCCTCAGATAGTCTGGGAAGATTGCATAGAAGTGGTCGTTTAGCTGATTCTTGGAAACATAAGTAGTAATTTATCTGGAAAAGAATATAGGAAAAAGGATCATAATGAGAGGAAATGGCATAAGCAAAGACCTTGACATGTGAAAGTTGGTTTTATATCTATAAAGATCTCTGACTGAGGCATATTGTTGGAAATGGAGGATAGTGAAGGGAGATGTATGTGGAAGATAAAATGGGTTGATCGTGACATTTTAAAGAGCTTTCTTTTCAAAGAGCTTGGGCATTTTATTATAGACAGTAAGAAGTAGAAAGTGGTTTTAGGGGAGGCTATGAAATGATCCAAAAGGCAACTCTGGCTGTAGAGCAGAGTCCTGATTAGAGGAGGGAACAAGTGAAGTCAGGGAGTTTATTAGGAGGCTTTGGAAATTGGCCGGGGGAGAGGCTGTGATTAAGAACGAAAGTGATTGGCAATGGGAAGGAATCAGAAGATAAATAACTGAAAGATATTACTGATGAAGAAACTTTCCTGATTGGATGTGGGCATTCAGAGGATGAGATGAACTGGAGGTCTGTAGCCTGGGAAAAGGTGAAGCGATCATGCCAAAATCAAAATCATAATGTCTAGAAAGTGAAGTATTTTCTGCAGAATGGATAACAGTCCCTGGGTAATATATAAACTCTCTGTCATAAAATACTATCTCCTACAAATGTTAATTAAGTATTTGAACCAAAAGTTATCTGGCATTAATTGTGATCATTGCTATTATTGTTATTGTTGTTATTATTAGAGGTAGTATTTAGAAAATATGAGCAATCTCGTGCTGTATATGCACACTAGGAATAATGCTAAAATAGAAACCAAACAAAAATAAGTAACAACAAAATTCTGATTTAATTCAAGAAACGCAGATTCATTTCTGCTTGGTTTTTCTTTGTTATTCTAAAGAATCATAAACCAATATTTTTTTTTAAAGTCCTAACTATTGCTATCCTGGAGAACACTTTAACTACGTAGAGTAACCATTTACAGAATACAATTGAAGTCTGCAGCTGCTCTGGAGGATAAATGCCTATTTCTTTTCAATGTTGGCTGAGGCCCTCTCGAATTATATACCTCACATGTGCTGTATTTACATCAGACCACCCCAAACACGCCTTCCAAATTAGGTTAAAATCTGTGTCACTATTTTCATATAACATAGAAACTTAATTTTATTTATAGAGATTTTATTCATTTTATCACATAGTTACTATTTGCCTTCCTGGTTTATGATTCCAGTTTCTTTGCAATTCCACTGTTATGTGAATAAGTACCCTATGTGTTTAATTCTACTAGATATCCCATCACTAAAATACAATCATAACTTGGGCTTATTCAGTTCTTTGGTACCCCAGTATACCTCCCATTAGGTAAGTTTCTCATGCAAGATATTGACCATAGTATGATGCATTCTGAACTTGCCTTGGCTATTAATACACAGGTATATGTCTTATATTTGAAATGAAATAGCATTTTGTGTATTATAAGCATACTAATTTGGGGGCCTATTTATTGTACGAGTAGCAAAAAATAAGATTGTACTTTTGAAGACTATATGTGGATATGTAGTATCATGAATGGCTGCTCTACTTTATCAAATTCAGAATTAAAATAAGATTTAAATAATTAAAAATAGAGGCCTTTTCAGTTTATGGATTTTCTTATTATCTTAAAAAAACATGATAGTGAGGTTTCCAGCTGAGAGGAATGGTTGGAAAAACATTTTGTTCCAGTTAGTTAATTCTTCCCTACATGTGCTATATTCATCGTATCCATTTTAAAAGTAAATGAACCATGTCTATCTCCTCTTGCATTTGTGGCAAACTCTTGCTGTGCCAATTTCAGATTACATGCATCTTAGGGAGAATAAGATGTTCTAATCTTGATTATAATTTGAAGTTAAAAGAATAAAATTAGTTCAATACTAAGACATTGATACGTTGCGGTAGTCAGACTGTCATTACCTCTTTTGACAAAATAGAAAAACATGTCTATACACAGAATAATAAGTTCCTGCATTAAAATGCATAATGCTATAAATGCTACTAGATTTCAACTCAATCAAGAAATCAGTTTATGGAAGCTGAAATTTGTTAATAAATATGCTGCTACTTGAGAGTTTAACCATTTTGCAAATAATTATAGCAAACTTCCAACGAAATGATTTTCATTATGAATGGAGATACTTTCCAAGTGAGAATATAAGAATAGATAATAAACACATGAAAAGATGCTCAGCACCATTCTTCATTGGGAAAATGTAAATTAAAACCACAATGAAACACTATTATACACTTGTTAGAATGGCTAAAATCTGAAAGACTGGTCATACCAAGTGTTGTAAGGATATGGAGCAAATAGAACACATAGGCATTGCTGTTGGAAGTGAGAAATAGCATAATCATGTTAGAAAATGCTTGATAGCTTTTTAATAAAGTTTGATAGTTTTTAAAAATATAGGTCATGAGCAAATAGATGTATGCTTTATAGATGTTTTATATATCTGTTTACCCATAACCAACATTGTAATCCCAGGTATGTATCCCAGAGAAATAAAAATGTATGTCAACACAAAAGACTTGTTCGTGAATATTCATGGCAGCTCTATTCATAATATTCCCCAACTGGAAATGAATAAAGTGTGCATCAATAGGTGAATGGATAGTGGTCCAACCATACAACGGAACACAATTTAGCAATAAAAAGCAACAAACTACAGATATACAGAAGACTATGGATGAATTTCAAACCATTCTGTTGAACAAAAAGGCCAGACGTAAAAGTACATAGACGTTACTATGAAGACCAAGCTGTGGTGATAGAAAACAGATCAGTCATCGTCTGCTCATGGGGGAATCTTCTGAGATAAGGGGAATATTTTATACCTTGTAGCTTAGAAGAAATGTTATAGAGCTCCAAACCTCAGCATGGAGAAGTTTAATTTTCAATTATGAGACAATCTAAGCATTCAGGCTTCAGAGATTTTTTTTTAAAAAGATGGGGGGGAGGCCACAGTGTGGGAACATTGGAAAGTTAGGACTAGAAGTCCCTTGTGAAAATAGAAACAGGAATGAATGGAAAAGCATTCATTCATACCATCAACAACCAAATAGTTTATTAGAGTACAAATGACGAGCCAGACTGTTCCAGGCATTGAGGATACAGACGAAGTACCTGGCCTCATCGAATGTACACTTACTTCAGTGGGCTGAGACATACAGTAAACAAATGTCAAACATGATGAACACAGATCAGTAATATAAAGGAAATAAGAGCATCCAGACAGGAAGGATGGCACAGATCCATTTTTAGAGAAACCCTGGGGAAGGGTGTACCAGGTAGAAGAAAGAGTGAATGCAAAAGACAGAGGGTGACAGAGAGCTCACTTGGCTTCAGATTTGTATGATGAGTGTGGAAAGCCTACAGAGGCCTGTTTCTGTTGGAGCTTGAAGGCTGCCATATGGTGTCTGCATTTTAACCAAAATGGAATGGAAAGCTATTATGGAGTTTTAAGTTAGAGAGTTGCATTATTTATTTGTGCCTTAAAAAGATCTCTTGTTTAATGTGTGGATCAAGGGAGAGAGTAAGAACTAGCAAATAAGCTCATAAAGTCTAATAAAAAGAAAGCAGGGAGACAAGTTAGGGAGTTATTGCAATGTGCTAGATAGCGAATCAGGGTATCTTGACTCATCGAGGTGGCAGTAGGGATAAAGGGAAGTGGACAATTTCAAAATACATTTTGGAGGTGGCTGTGGAAGGACTCACTGACAAATAAGACATGGAGGAATGAGTGAAATGGACAAATCAAGGTGATCCATGGGTCTTGCCTGAGATTCTTGCCATTTACAGAGATGGCAAGGTCTGGGTGTATAAGGCAGGGATCAGGTGAAGAGAGACTGTTTACAAAGGTGCAGAAAGTATAAGGAGAACAGCAATGATAGTGATGTACTCCCAGGCAAGTACCAACAAGAGGTTATTACTGTCCCTAGAAAATAAGTAGCAAGGAAAATGAACCATTAGGGTACTTGTATGGAGAAGCCTTCTCATAGGAGATGAGGTCTTCACTAGAGGAACGCAGCAAACCCACAGAAACCTGGGAGAGGAACCTTCGTTCTTGTAGCTGGGGAACATTCTCATGGACCAAACCCAACCAGAACCTGGAGAGACAGGGTGAATGAGGGGTGGTGGGAAATGGAGGATGGGTGGTCTGGAGTACTCAGAGCAAATGAGAGTAAAACTAGAAGGCAAAGCAAGAGACATGGCACAATGCCCATATTCTGAATTCTGTATAGTTTAAAAGTGCAATAAAATGTTCCTAACAATCTAAATTACAGCCAACAACATAGAAATTTTGCAACAACATAGAAACTTTTGTTGCCAAGAAGACTAATTTGGAAGGCTTTGCTAATTCTATATTAGTAATGTGTTATTTTTTGAATACCTAATAGAGGAAACCCATCCCCTGAAAAGTGAACTTGTAAGTAGTCATTTAGTTAAGAAGTAACCCATCAGGAAAAAAGTAAAGAGAAATTATGAGCTGCACAAAACCTGAAGACAACTTTAGTGTTACAGAAAATCTTGAGAGTACTAGACAGATGGAAGTGGAGAATGCATCCGTTTCTTTACCATTAAGACCTTGCCTAGGTGTTTTTGACATTTTGAGCTGAGATAAGAAAGTCAGGTTTTATTCCATATGCTTAAAGTCTTTACTATGTTTGTCAGTGTAACTTAAACTTTTTAGTTACCACAGGTAATTCTGTTACTACATTTTGCTAGTCTAACAAAATGCTAGTCTAACTGAATTGTCTAACAAAAACAGTATCCTTATGTTTCATAATACAAGCGATTCAAGGGTCACATTGGCTAGTACAAACTGTTTAGAAAGTTTATTTTGCCAGAAGACACTATTGTCAAAGCACTGATTCCAGTTTATTGTGTTACCCCCATTTAAAACAGATATTTAATGTTTGCCTGGTATTTGTTGCTCAATGATACTTTATTGTCTGTTGCCATGCACTGACTGATTACTGACAGATAAATGCATTGGAAGAAACCATGATTTAAATTGTGTATGTGTGTATGTATGTGAATGTATAAATTATTCAGTGAAGCAATAGAATCTGCATTTATTCAGAAATAAAGAACATTCATTGATGCCACAAAGATTTATTGAGTGACTACTATGTACCAGGCATTCTTTTAGGGACGTGTGCTATGTCAGTGAACAAAAGAGACCTAGATTCTTGTGCTTGTACATATGATATTCTAGCAAGGAAACACAGACAACAAACAATACATATAATAAAAATAAATCATAGTATGTTAGAAGGTGATAGATGCTAAGAAAAAAATACAACATGCACAAAATGAAGCAATATTCATCAAGGCAATGAAGCAACATTATCTGCACTCTAAACTATCTCCCTGAATTCATAATGGAACCTTTTGCGGTTTTCATATACATCAATTCTTTTTTCTCTTTTATTTTTAGTTGACATGTGATAATTGTACATATGGATGGGGTACAGAGTGATATTTTGATACGCATATACGATGTGTAATGACCAAGTCAGTGTCATCCATCACCTTGAGTATTTATCACTTCTTTGTGTTATGAACATTCAAAATCTTCTCTTCTAGCTTTTTGAAAATACACATTCAATTATTTTTAATCATATTCACCCTTCAGCGCTACAGAACAGCAGAATTTATTCTTACTATATAGCTATAAATTTGTATTTGTTAATCAACCACCACCTATTCATACATCAATTCTTAAATGGTCAAACCAAAATCTCTATCAGAAATCACTGATACTTACATGGTTGGTATGTTAAAGTTTGGGTCACTAAATAAATTTAGAGTAATAGGCTGATCCTAAAATTTCATTGATAAACTTGTCACAATTAACTTTTTTATGACAAAGAAAGCAAAACAGAATAATTGAGATAATTTCATTTTATAATAAACTAGTTCAGGATATGTTTATCCTAGCTATTTATTGGGGCATCATTTGTCTTACTACATTTGCATATGCTTAAGGCATTGAATCTGGAACACAAAGGAAATGAATGCTCATTGTTCGTTTTTTAAGAAATTCTATTCACATGGGTTTTAATCCACATAGATGCCTCTTTTTAGTCTTGAATGCAAAAAGAAATTATCTTTTGAGTGTGTGTGTTAGCTTTGAAAAAATATATTCACATGAGGTTTAATTCACCTTAAAGTTTCTTTTCTATTAAATCTCATGAGGAATTGCTGAAGGAAAGTTTCATGATGCCAAGTCACTAAGCAAAGTTGTCCAATATGACAATTGTTAGAAATGTGAACCCGGTGCAGTTGTCCCCTTAAGCTATGGGCAAAGTTCCCAGTTTTGAACCCTGAAGTCGTTCAGCCAAAAAATCTATATTATGCGAGAGTCTATTACATGTGACTTCCTTTTGACCAGCTTTTTCTATGTTTAGACTCTCACTTGTATTCCAGAGTACACTGGAAAATAGAAAAAAATAGGATAATTCTGTTCTGGGTGATCAGTAACTTTGGAAAAATTCAATTTGTCTGGTTTTTTCCTGGCAATAGTTTGAAGTAAAACAACTTTCTTTTCAACACATTGAAACAACCTATTTTCTCCAGAGCAATAGAGTTAGCATTTGTTATCAGATAAGTGATTCTTGTAATTTGTCTAGGCTTTCAACAAACTAGTTTAAAAAAAAATCTACTTTCATTTACTTTTCATCTTTCTTCATGAGGTTTTGGTTTTTGTTTAAATCTCAAATTGTTCTTAGAGACTGGGGAATGACTAGCTCATAATAAGAATCTAACAGAAAACATACCATTAAGCATTTGAGCTTCTCAGATCAAAATCAATATTTAAGACCAAAATAATATTATGCAAGGTTTTCTGAGCATAAAAAGAAAGATCGTTAGTCACTTCGGAAAGAATGATTGTATCTTTAGTCATTGAATTAAAATTCATAAGTGTAATCCTCCTGATGAATTTTTCTCTGTCTGGTATTTTTGTATCAGGTTTATAACTCATGAGGCTAAAGCAAATTAGTGTCAACATTTTATGACCATATACTCGGTACCTTTCTGTTTCTTTACAAAAATAAAGTTGCTTTTTACTGTTTTGATAAATTTATATAATTTCTTTGGAAAATCACCACTAGGATTTACCATGAATTACAGCAGTATACTTAGTGCTGCTTAGAAAACATTTCATCCCTTTCCCTGTTTTTTGTGTAGGTTTATTTCCTTTTAATGTCTGTTTAATTCCCCTTATTTATGGCCTAAGTCTCAAATATTCATGATTTTTATTACAAACTATAAAATATGTGCTTAATGCCATTATCCTTTTTAAAATCATCTTGAATCTTTATAGTTTAATCACACATCTTGCCTGTAACTAAATGTAAAACTTTCTGGTAAAACAAAATGCCTAAACATCTTATATAATGATATATATGGCTTTTTAGCAATGGTTACACTTCTGACTTTATAAAACTATATTACTTAGCTTTTTAAGTTACATATGCCAATTATATGTATCTAATAAAACTAAACTGGATTTTAGATATTGAACATTTTTAAAGCCAACAACCTTGGTGCTATCCTTGGTTTTTCCTCTCCTACCGCCTCTGATATCTAATCCATCAATTCCTATTAGTTTTATCTCAAAATTGACCCTGTATCTGTCCGTAAGTCTTCTGTCATCCTCTTTATTGCAAGCTTCCCCACTGGTCTCTCATTCATTCTCCACACAGCAGCGAAAGCCACTACTTTACAGTAAATGGTGTGAATCATTCTTCTGCTTAAAACTGCTCAATTACTTCCTGGAATCAAGTCCAAACTCCTTACCATGGCCGCCTAAGGCTAGTCCATATAACTAGACCTTGCTTCTTTCTTTGATCTCATCTCCTGCCACTTCCCTTTCGGGTCGCATACCAAGCTCATTTTCGTCTTGGGACCTTGACTCTTGGTCATCTCTCTCTACTCCAAAACTCTTTCTCTGCATCATGGTTTCTGCCTTCTCGTCTCTAAGGTCTCAGATGCCACCTCCCTAAAGAAGCCTTCTAACCATCTTGCCCAAGGTATCCCCAAGTTAATCTCTCTTAAATCTCTCTATTCTATTTATTTTATATCAGCGAGCACCATCTGAATTACTTGTTTATTTGTTTGTTTGCTTCTCCACCTCCCCCAACCCTATTACAAGTTTCAAAAGAACTCTTATCCGACTCAGTGCAATATTCAACATCCTAAGTCAGATCCTGGTGTATAATTCATGCTGTTTACAGATGTACTGAATGATAGTATATTAATATGTCAAAATTCATGGCAGGTATCAAAAAATTAATTTGTTGAATCATTCAGTCTCATACATTTTCTTTTTTTTTTTTTTTTTTTTTTCTGAGATAGAGTTTCGCTCTTGTTGCCCAGACTGAAGTGCAATGGCGTGATCTCAGCTCACTGCAAGCTCCACCTCAGTGTTCAATCGATTCTCCTGCCTCAGCCTCCCGAGTAGCTGGGATTACAAGCATGAACCACCATGCCCGGCTAATTTTTTTGCATTTTTAGTAGAGACGGGGTTTCACCATGTTGGTCAGGCTGGTCTGAAACTCCTGACCTCAGGTGATCCACCCGCCTTGGCCTCCCAAAGTGCTGGAATTATAGGCGTGAGCCACCCTGCTGGGGCTGCTGCTTTTTTTTTTTTTTTTTTTTTTTTTTTTTTTTTTGGTGTTTCCCTCTCCCCCCCAGCCTGGCATGCGGTGTTGTCATTTGAGCTCACTGCAACCTGCACCTCCTGGGTTCAAGCGATTCTCCTGCCTCAGCCTCCCGAGTAGTTGGGACTACAGGCACGCGCCACCATGCCCAGCTAATTTTTGTATTTTTTTTGTAGAGATGGGGTTTCACCGTGTTGGCCAGGCTTGCCTGGAACTCCTGGTTCATGTGATTCGCCCTCCTCGGCCTTCCAAAGTGCTGACATTACAGGCGTGAGCCACCACGCCCAGCCATGTCTCAAACATTTTCGTCTTGTGTAGCTATTTAAGTTTCCTGAAAATCACCTCACTCTTCTTGTACTCCTCTTCCTTAAAACCAAGCCAATGGTCTCAGAGTTTTCTGCTAATTCAAGTCACACTTCCTACCAGTAAACTTCATTTTTGTAAAATATTCAACAGCTCAGGAGAGATACATAAATCATGCTTGAACTGCCTTGCAAATAGCAAAGGAACTGACGGGCCATGTTCTATGATTTCAACGGTTTTGGGAAGCATCTACCTCCAACTACCGGTCCTCACTGAGTCTTGAAATCCCACATTTAGAGTTTTATTTTCTTTTTTTAAAATTAAACAACAGAAATGTATTTTCTCACAATTATGGTAGTTGGAAGTTCAAGATCACAGCGTTGGCAGGGTTGGTTTCTTCCGACTGGTGTCCTTATTAGAATTTTATTTCTTTAAGTTTTGACTCATGTTAAGATAGAAATACTCTTGGAATGATTAATGCTTTAAACTTGTCCAGCCACTTAGGTATAAGGTCTGAGGATCTTAAAAGGTATTTTGGGAAGGAAAAAAGAGCAAACGTCAGAATACCAGGAATCTAAAATACAGGCAGAAGAGAGCACCTAGAGGATAGGGGCCATTCAGAAATCCCAATCTGCTTGTAAGGCCGGTGTTAGTGTAACCTATAGCATTCTGGTTGTTTTCTGGCTCAGCTACTAAATGTAACTTTAAACATACCACTTAATCTTTATGCAAAAAAAAAAAAAAAATTAAGAGATTTAGCTGGGTGATTGCTAAACAATTCCAGATCAGTGATTCCATACTCCATAATTTTATTCACAATCAACCCTTTCTACTACTCACAGATACTAGAAAATATTAGAAAGCAGATGTAATTGTTCTCACCACAAAAATGAGAACTATGTGAGGTAATGCATTTAACTAGTTAGACTGACTCTTGCACAATGTATATATACTTCAAAACATCATGTTATAAACAATTGAAACATAATTTTGAAAAGCCAGTATGATTTCTACAAATACAATAACATGGGACCAAACAGCAACAGGCCTCCAATTCACTATATA
>NW_022299378.1:0-1623 GCF_002776525.5 Piliocolobus tephrosceles
TTAGCTTCAAGGTGCTCTCGAATATCCCATCACATGCTAACCAAAAACAGGGCTAGAAAACTGCTCAATGAAAAGAGAGGCTTATCTGAGTGAGGGGAATTAAGATGACAGAGAGCAGTTTCACAGAAAGCTTCCTTCTGGATTTTACCTGAGGATATTTCTTTCTCCATATTCTAAGGATTGTTCCCAAATGTCCTTCCTCAGATTCCACAAAAACATTCACTTTTTGACATAGTCTTCACTGTCCTTCGAATATCACTCTTTTGGTTTTTCAGGAACCGCATTCAAACTGGGCCTTATGAGAAGAAAGTTATAACTCTCTGAGTGGAATGCACGCATCACCAAGCAGTTTCTCAGAAAGATTCTTTCTAGTTATTAACTGAGGTTATTTCCTCTTCCACTATAGGCCTCAATGTGCTCCCAACTATGACTTTGCAGATTTCATGAAAGTTGTGTTTGTTGTGTTTGCAAACTGCTCCATGAAAGGAAAGGTGCAACTAGTGATATGAATTCACACAACAAAAAGCAGTTTATCCTAAAGCTTCTTTTTGGTTCTGAGAATGTAGATTCTCAGAAAGCTTCTTTCTAGTTTTTATCTGAAGATATATCCTTTTTCACTATTTGCCACAATGCACTCCAAAATATCCCTCGGCATACTCCACAAAAACAGTGTTAGCAAACTGCTCCATGAAAGAAAGATGTGACTCAGTGAGATGAAATCTCATATCATAAAGCTTCTTTCTAGTTTTTATCTGAGGATATTTCCTTTGTCGCCGTAGGCTTCAATACGATCCAAAATATCCCATCTCCAATTCTCTGAAAACAGGGCTACCAAACAGATCCATGAAAAGAATCGTGAAACTCTGTGAGGTGAACTAACAAACCACAAGGCGGTTTCTCAGAAAGTTTCTTCCTGGTTTTTATATGAGGATATCGCCCTTGTCACCATAAGATGCAATGCACTCTTAAATATTCCATTGCAGATTCCATGAAAAGAGTGTTAGCAAACTGCTCCAGGAAGAGAACAGTGTAACTACGTGAGATAAAGTCAAACATCACAAAGCAGTTTCTCAGAAAGATTCTTTCTAGTTTTTATCTGAGGATATGTCCTTTTTCACCGTAGGACTCAATGTGCTCCCAAATATCCTATTGCAGATTCCAAGAAAGGAGTATTCGGAAACTGCTCCATAAAAAGAAAGGTGTAACTCTGTAAGAAGAATTCACACATCACAAAGCAGTTTCTAGGAATGCATCTTTTTGGTTTTTATCTGAGAATATTTCCTTTGTCAACATAGGCTTCCATGCCTTCCCATATATCCTATTGCAGATTTCATGAGAACTGTGTTATCAAACTGCCCAAGGAAAAGAACAGTGTAAGTCTCTGAGATAAATTCACACATCTCAAAGAACTTTCTCATAAAGCTTCTTTCTAGTTCATCTGAGGATATTTCCTTTGTCACCATGGGCTTCAATGCGATACAAAATATCCTATAGTAGATTCCATGAAAATAGTGTTAGAAACTGCTCCATGAAAAGAGTGGTGTAACTCTGTGAGATGAATTCACACATCGCAAATAAGTTTCTCAGAAAGCTTCTTTCTAGTTTCTATGTGAGGATATTTCC
>NW_022299379.1:0-26447 GCF_002776525.5 Piliocolobus tephrosceles
ATTGATCCCTTTACCATTATGTAATGGCCTTCTTTGTCTCTTTTGATCTTTGATGGTTTAAAGTCTGTTTTATCAGAGACTAGTATTGCAACCCCTGCTTTTTTTTGTTCTCCATTTGCTTGGTAGATCTTCCTCCATCCCTTTATTTTGAGCCTATGTATGTCTCCGCACGTGAGATGGGTCTCCTGAAGAAAGCAGACTGATGGGTCTTGACTCTTTATCCAGTTTGCCAGTCTGTGTCTTTTAATTGGAGCATTTAGTCCATTTACATTTAAGGTTAATATTGTTATGTGTGATCTGGATCCTGCCATTATGATATTAACTGGTTATTTTGCTCATTAGTTGATGCAGTTTCTTCCTAGGCTCGATGGTCTTTACATTTTGGCATGTTTTTGCAATGGCTGGTACCGGTTCTTCCTTTCCATGTTTAGGGCTTCCTTCAGGGTCTCTTGTAAGGCAGGCCTGGTGGTGACAAAATCTCTAAGCATTTGCTTATCTGTAAAGAATTTTATTTCTCCTTCACTTATGAAACTTAGTTTGGCTGGATATGAAATTCTGGGTTTAAAATTCTTTTCTTTAAGAACGTTGAATATTGGCCCCCACTCTCTTCTGGCTTGTAGAGTTTCTGCCGAGAGATCTGCTGTCAGTCTGATGGGCTTCCCTTTGTGGGTAACCCGACCTTTCTCTCTGGCTGCCCTTAAGATTTTTTCCTTCATTTCAACTTTGGTGAATCTGGCAATTATGTGTCTTGGAGTTGCTCTTCTGGAGGAGTATCTTTGTGGCGTTCTCTGTATTTCCTAAATTTGAATGTTGGCCTGGCCTGCTAGGTTGGGGAAGTTTTCCTGGATGATATCCCCTAGAGTGTTTTCCAGTTTGGTTCCATTTTCCCCCTCACTTTCAGGCACCCCAATCAGACGTAGATTTGGTCTTTTTACATAATCCCATACTTCTTGCAGGCTTTGTTCATTTCTTTTTCTTCTTTTTTCTTTTGGTTTCTCTTCTCGCTTCATTTCATTCATTTGATCCTCCATCGCTGATACTCTTTCTTCCAGTTGATCGAGTCGGTTACTGAAGCTTGTGCATTTGTCATGTATTTCTCGTGTGATGGTTTTCATCTCTGTCATTTCGTTTATGACCTTCTCTGCATTAATTAGTCTAGCTGTCAATTCTTCCACTCTTTTTTCAAGATTTTTAGTTTCTTTGCGCTGGGTACGTAATTCCTCCTTTAGCTCTGAGAGGTTTGATGGACTGAAGCCTTCTTCTCTCATCTCATCAAAATCATTCTCTGACCAGCTTTGATCCATTGCTGGCGATGGGCTGTCCTCCTTTGCTGGAGGAGATGAGCTCTTATTTTTTGAATTTCCAGCTTTTCTGCCCTGCTTTTTCCCCATCTTTGTGGTTTTATCTGTCTCTGGTCTTTGATGATGGTGACGTACTGATGGGGTTTTGGTATAGGTGACCTTCCTGTTTGATAGTTTTCCTTCTGACAGTCAGGACCCTCAGCTACAGGTCTGTTGGAGATTATTTGAGGTCCACTCCAGACCCTGTTTGCCTGGGTATCAGCAGCAGAAGTTGCAGAAGACAGAATATTGCTGAACAGCGAGTGCACCTGTCTGATTCTTGCTTTGGAAGCTTCCTCTCAGGGGTGTACTCCACCCTGTGAGGTGTGGGGTGTCAGACTGCCCCTAGTGGTGGATGTCTCCCTATTAGGCTACTCAGGGGTCAGTGACCCACTTGAGCATGCAGACTGCCCCTTCTCAGATCTCAACCTCCGTGTTGGGAGATCCACTGCTCTCTTCAAAGCAGTCAGACAGAGTCGTTCGCGTTTGCACAGTCTTCTGATCCTTTAGCTGAGCCCTGTCCCCAGAGGCGCAGTCTACAGAGACAGGCAGGTTTCCTTGAGCTGCTGTGAACTCCACCCAGTTCGAGCTTCCCAGCGGCTTTATTTACCTACTTAAGCCTCAGCGATGGCGGGTGCCCCTCCCCTAGCCTCCCTGCTGCCTTGCGGTTAGATTGCCGCAGACTGCTGTGTTAGCAGGGAGGGAGGCTCCGTGGGTGTGGGACCCTCCCGGCCAGGTGTGGGATATATTCTTCGGTGTGCCGGTGTTATAACGCAGTATTGGGGTGGGAGTTACCCGATTTTCCAGGTGTTGTGTGTCTCAGTTCCCCTGGCTAGGAAAAGGGACTTCCTTCCCCCTCACGCTTCCCAGGTGAGGCGATGCCTCGCCCTTCTTCAGCTCTCGCTGGTCAGGCTGCAGTAGCTGACCTGCACAGATTGTCCGGCACTCCCGAGTGAGATGACCCCAGTACCTCAGTTGAAAATGCAGAAATCACCGGTCTTCTGTGTCGCTCGCACTGGGAGATGGAGACTGGAGCTGTTCCTATTCGGCCATCTTGCTCCGCCCCCCCGGAAACGCTCTTTAGAATATCCTGGAAAAGAAAACACCTCAGACAGAAACCAGAAGGAATCTTTCTGTGAAATATCTCTGTGTCACCTGTATTCCTCTCACACAGTTAAGCTTCTCTTTTCATTGAGCCGTTTCATAACACTGTTTTTGTTTAGTCTGTGAAGGGATATTCTGGAGAGTTTTGAGAGTTACGGTGTGAAAGGAAACGTCTTCAGATATAGACTGGAGAGAAGCTTGCTGAGGAGCTTTTTTGTGACGTATGCAGTCCGCTCACAGAAGTATACATTTCTTCACCTAGAGGATTATGGAATACCTTTTGGAGAAAAAGCTACGAAGAGATATTCGGGAATATAGTTACAACTATGGTGAAAAAGGAAATATCCTCATTCAAACCTGGAAAGAAAATTTCTGTGAAACTGCTTTGTGTTAGATATATTCATTCGTCTCACTTACTTAAAACTCTAATTATATTACGCAGTTTAGAAACTCCGTCATGCACAGATCCGTGAAGGGACGTTCGAGAGCACATTCAGGCCTACGGTGAAAGAGGAGATATCTTCATTAAAAACTGGAAAGATGCTTTCTGTGAATCTGTTTTTGCTATGTTTATTCATCTCACATAGATTAAGCTTTCTTTACATTACGTATCTTGGAAACATCCTCGTGGATGGATTTGCAAAGGGTTATTTGGCATCACATTGAGGCCTATGGTGAAATAGCAAATACAGTCACATAAAAACTGGAGAGAAGCTTTCTGAGAAACTGCTTGGTTTCATGTGCATTCCACAAAGCCCGGTATAACATTCTTCTCATAAGGCACAGTTTGAACCCTGTTTTTTTGAAAACCAAAAGACTGATATTCAGACCACATTGAAGACTATGGCAAAAAGTGAAATGTCGTCCAATAAAAAACAGAAAGAAGCACTCGAAGAAACTGCTCTCTTATATGTCCACTCTTTTCTCTGGGTTAAAGCTTACTCTACATTTACCAGTTTGAAAGGCCGTCTTTGAGGGTTCTGCAAAGGCATTGTCAGTGGTAACCGGAGGACTGAGTGAGGCAAGGAAATATTTTCCATCGAAAATCAGAGAGAAGCTTTCTGGGCAACTCTTTTGTGATGTTTGCATTCATCTCAGAGAGTTAAATCATTCTTTGAATTGAGCAGTTTGAAATCATTGCTTCTGTGGAATATGAAAAGAACATTTGGAAACCTGCTTAGAATACCTTGAAAAACAAATTATCTCAATAAGTATACAGAAGGGAGCTTTCTGTGAAACTACTCTGTGTCATGTGAATTGCGCTCACACATTTAAGCTTCCCATTTCATTGATCAGTATCATAATACTGTTTTTGTTTAGTCTACGATGGGATATTCAGGAGCACTTTGAGGCTTACGGTGAGATAGGAAACAAATTCAGATGGAAACTGGAGAGAAGCTTTCTGAGGAGCTGCTTTGCGATGTGTGCATTCCACACACAGAAATATTCATAACTTCTCCTAGAGGATTCCTGAATCCCTTTTGAAGAAAAGGCTACCAAGCAATATTCGGGAGTACAGCGACGACTATGGTGAAAAAGGAAATATTGTCAGACAAAAACTGGAAAGAAGATTTCCGTGAAACTGCTTTGTGTTACATATATGTATTCGTCTGGCATACTTAAAACATTAGTTATATAACGCAGTTAGAAACTCTGTCATGCACACATCTGTAAAGGGACGTTAGGGAGCACATTCAGACCTACAGTGAAAGAGGAGATATCTTCAGATACAACCTGCATAGAAGCATTCTGAGAAACTACTTTGTGATGTATGCATTATACTGAGGGAGTTATACTTCTTTTCTCACCAAGCAGTGTTTTTTCACTGTTCCTGTGAAACCGAAAAAGTGATATTTTGGAACGCAATGAGGACTATGATGAATAGTGAAATATACTGAAATAAAATCGAGGAGGAAGCATTCCAAGAATCTGCTCTCTGATATGTGCATTCACTTCAAAGAGTTAATGTTTACTCTATGCAGGTTTTATCTGAAGATATCTCCTCTTTCACCAAAGGCCTGAATGTGCTCCTGAACATCCCTTCGCAGATATGTGCATGACGGAGTTTCCAAAATTTGTAATATAATTAAAGTTTTAACTACACGAGATAAATAAATATATCTAACACAAAGCAGTTTCACAGAAATCTTCTTTCCAGTATTTGTCTGAGGTCGCCTAGCTTTTTCTCCAAAAGGGATTCCCGAATCCTCTAGGAGCAGAAAGGTATATTTTTGTGAGTGGAATGCACACGTCACAAAGCAGTGCCACAGAAAGCTTCTGTCCAGTTTCTACCCGAAGACGTTTCCTTTCTCACCGTAAGCCTCAAAGCCCTCCAGAATATCCCTTTGTATACTAAACAAAAATAGTGTGAAGATACAGCTCAATGAAAAGAGAAGCTTAATTATGTGAGCGGAATTCATGTGACACAGAGGAGTTTTACAGAAAGCTTCCTTCTGGTTTCTCTCTGAGGTTATTTCTTTTTCAGGATATTCTAAAGAGCGTTTCCCAATGTCCTTTCCCAGATTCCACAGAAACAGTGGTTTGAAACTGATCAATCCAAAGAGTGATTTAACTCTATGGGATGAATACAAACCTCACAAAAGAGGTGTGCAGAAAGCTTCTCTCTGATTTTCGATGGAAGACATTTCCTTGCCTCACACAGGCCTCTGGTTGCAACTTACTATCCCTTCGCAGAAGCCTCAAAGACCGACTTTCAAACTGGGAAATGTAGACTAAGTTTTAACCCTGTGAAAAGAATGCACATGTCAGAGAGCACTTTCTTCGATTGCTTCTTTCTGTTTTTTACTGGACCACATTTCACTTTTTGCCATAGTCTTCAAAGTGTTCCTAATATAACTCTTTTGGTTTTACAGGAACAGTGTTCAAACTGTGCCTTATGAGAAAACAGTTATAACTCCCTGAGTGGAATGCACACATCACCAAGCAGTTTCTCAGAAACCGTCTCTCCAGTTTTACCTGACTTAATTTCATATTTCACCCTAGGCCCGAATGTGATCCCAAATATCCCTTCGCGGATCCATCCACGAGGGAGTTTCCAAGCTGCGTAATGGAAAGAAAGCTTCATCTATGTCAGATGAATAAACATAGGAAGAAGCAGATTCACAGAATGCTTCTTTCCAGGTTATATGTGAAGATATTTCCTTTTTCAGCATAGTCCTGAATGTGCTCTCGAGATCCCTTCGTTGATCTGTCCATGAGAGTTTCCAAGCTGCATCATGTAAAGAAAGCTTTATTTATGTGAGATTATTGCACATACCACAGAGTAGTTTCCTAGAAAGCTTCTTTCCAGTTTTGTCTGAGGCTATTTCCCTTTTCACCATCGGCATCAACATGCTCCCGAATATCACTTGTTACCTGTTTCTCCAAAAGGTTTTCCCGACGCTGTATGAGAAGAGAGGTATAACACTGTGACTGGAAAGCACACGTCACAAAGCAGTTCTTCAGAAAGCTTCTCTCCAGTTTCGGTCTGAACATATTTGCTTTTTCACTGTTAGCCTCAATGTGCTCCAGAATATCCCATCACATGCGAAACATACACAGGGCTAGAAATCTATTCAATAAAAAGAGAGGCTTATCTGAGTGAGTGCAATTAAGATGACACAGAGCAGTTTCACAGAAAGCTTCCTTCTGGATTTTACCTCACGATATTTCTTTCTCCATATTCTAAGGTTCATTCCCAAATGTTCTTCCTCAGATGCCAAAAAACAGTGATTTGAAGCTGCTCAATTCAAAGAATGGTTTAACTTTATGAAACGAAGACACACATCGCAAAGCAGTTGCTCAGAACGTTTCTCTGAAGGTTTCATTGGAACACGTTTTCTTGCTCACCACGAGCCTCCGGGCGTCACTAAATATCCCTTCACAGATTCTTCAAAGACCGAGTTTGGAAACTGGGCAACATAGAGTAGGCATTAACTCTGAGAATTGAATGCACATGTCAGAGAGCAGATTCTTGGAATGTTTCTTCCTCAATTTTATTTCAGTATATTTCACTATTCGCCATAGTCCTCAATGTGTTCCAAAATATCTCTTTTTTGGTTTCACAGGAACAGTGTTCAAACAGTGCTTTGTGAGAAAAGAGGTATAACTCCCTGAGTGGAATGCATACATCACAACGTAGTTTTTCAGAAAGCTTCTATCCAGTATTTATCTGAAGATATCTCCTTTTTCACCGTAGGCCTGAATGTGCTCCCGAATGTCCCTTCGCAGATCTGTACATGACACAGTTTCCAAACTGCTTAATATAATGAGAGTTTTTACTATGCGAGACAAATGAATATATCTAAAACAAAGCGGTTTCACGGAAATCTTCTTTCCAGTTTTTGTCTGAGGATATTTCCTTCTTCACCATAGTCATTACAATACTCCCGAATATCTCTTGGTAGGTTTTTCTCCAAAAGGGATTCCGAAATCCTCTAGGAGTAGAAAGGTATATTTCTGAGAGTGGAATGCAGATGTCACAAAGCAGCTCTTCAGAAAGCTTCTCTCCAGTCACTATCTGAAGGTGGTTACTTTCACACCATAAGCCTTAAAGGGCTCCTGAATATCCCTTCACAGACTAAACAAAAACAGTTTTATGATACAGGTCAATGAAAAGAGAAGCTTAATTGTGTGAGCAAAATTCACGTGACACAGAGCAGTTTCACAGAAAGCTTCCTTCTGGTTTCTCTCTGAGGTTATTCCTTTTTCAGGATATTCTAAAGAGCGTTTCCCAATGTCGTTTCTCAGATTCCACAAAAACAGTGGTTTCAAACTGGTCAATCCAAAGAATGATTTAACTCTATGAGATGAATACCAACATCGCAAAAGAGGTGAGCAGAAAGATTGTCTCCGATTTTCGATGGAAAACATTTCCTTGCCTCACACAGTCTTCCGATCGCCACTTAGTATCCCTTCGCAGAACCCTCAAAGCCGGACTTTTAAACTGGGAAATGTAGATTAAGCTTTATCCCTGTGAAAAGAATGGATATGTCAGAGAGCAGTTTCTTTGAGTGCTTCCTTCTGTTTTTTATTGGATAACATTTCAGTTTTTGCCATAATCTTCAATGTGCTCCAAATATCACTCTTTTGGTTTTACAGGAACACTGTTCAAACTGTGCCTAATAAGAAGAAAGTTTTAACTTCCTGAGTGGAATGCACACATCACCAAGCAGTTTCACAGGAAGCTTCTCTCCCGTTTTTATCTGACTCTATATCCTATTTCAGCATAGGCCCGAATGTGATCCCAAACATCCACGAGGGAGTTTCAAAGCTTCGTAATTTAAAGAAAGCTTCATCTATATGAAATGAATAATCATAGCAAAAAGCAGATTCACAGAAAGATTCTTTCCAGTATTTATCTGAAGATATTTCCTTTTTTAACCATAGTCCAGAATGTGCTCCTGAAGGTCCCTTCATGGATCCATCCATGACAGTTTCTAAGCTGCGTAATGTAAAGAAAGCTTTATTTATGTGAGATGATTAGATATCACAGAGTAGTTTCCTAGAAAGCTTCTTTCCTGTTTTTGTCTGAGGCTATTTCCCTTTTCACCATCGACATCAACATACTCCCAAATATCACTTGGAACCTGTTTCTCCAAAAGTGATTCCCTGACGCTGCATGAGAAGAGAGGTATAACACTGTGACTGGAATGCACACGTCATAAAGCAGTTCCTCGGAAAGCTTCTCTCCAGTTTCGGTCTGAACATATTTCCTTTTTCACCGTTAGTTTCAAAGTGCTAACGAATATCCCATCACATGTTAAACATATACAGGACTGGAAAACTGCTCAATGAAAAGAGAGGCTTATCTGAGTGAGAGGAATTAGGATGTCACTAAGCAGTTTCACGGAAAGCTTCCTTCTGGATTTTTCCTGAAGATATCTCCTTCTTCATATTCTAAGGATAGTTCCCAAATGTCCTTCCTCAGATTCCACAAAAAGAGTGATTTCAAGATGCTCAATCCAAAGAATGGTTTAACTCTATGAGACGAATACACACATCGCAAAGCAGTTGCTCAGAACGTTTCTCTGCAGGTTTCAATGGAAGACGTTTCCTCGCTCACCACAAGCCTCCGGGCATCCCTAAATATCTCTTCACAGATTCTTCAAAGACAGTGCTTCGCAACTTGGCAACATAGAGTAAGCATTAACTCTCTGAAGTTAATGCACATATCAGAGATCAGATTCTTGGAACTCTTCTTCCTCGATTTTATTTCAGTACATTTCACTATTCGCCATAGTCCTCAATGCGTTCCGAGATATCACATTTTCGGTTTTACAGGAACAATGTTCGTAACACTACCTTGTGAGAAGAGAGGTATAACACCCTGTGTGGAATGCATACATCACAAATTAGTTTTGAGAAAGCTTTTATCCAGTTTTTATCTGAAGATATCTCCTCTTTCACTGTAGGGCTGAATGTGCTCCCGAATGTGCTTTTGCTTCTCTGTGCATGATGGAGTTGCCAAACTGCATAATATAATTAAAGTTTTAACTATGCAAGTCGAATAAATGTATCTAACACAAAGCAGTTTCACAGAAACCTTCTTTCCAGTTTTTGTCTGAGGATATTTCCTTTTTCACCATAGTCATTGCTATACTTCCGAATATGTCCTGTTAGATTTGTCTTCAAAGGGGATTGCAGAATCCTCTAGGAGTAGAAAGGCATATTTCTGTGAGTGGAAATCACACGTCACAAAGCAGCTCCTCAGAAAGCTTCTCTGCAGTTTCTATCTGAAGACGTTTCCTTTCTCACTGTAAGCTTCAAGTCCCTCCAGAATATCCTTTCGCAGACTAAACAAAAACAGTGTTATGATACAGGTAAATGAAAAGAGAAGCTTCATTGTATGAGTGAAATTCACGTGACATGGAGAATTTTCACTGCAAGCTTCCTTCAGGTTTCTCTCTGAGGTTATTTATTTTTCAGGATTGTCTTGGCAATGTGGGCTCTTTTTTGGTTCCATATGAATTTTAAAGCAGTTTTTTCCAATTCGGTGAAGAAACTCATTGGTAGCTTGATGGGGATAAAGAGTGTTTCCAAATGTCCTTTCTCAGAGTATAAAGAAACAGTCATTTCAAACTGCTCAATCCAAAGAATGATTTAACGCTATGAGATGAATTCAAACATCAAAAAACAGTTGCGCAGAAAGCTTCTCTCCGATTTTTGATGGAAGACATTTCCTTGCCTCACACAGTCCTCCGGTCACCACTTACTATCGCTTCGCAGAATCCTCAAAGACCAACTTTCAAACTGGGAAATGTAGAGTAAGCTTTAACCCGTGAAAATAATGGACATGTCAGATAGCAGTTTCTATGAGTGCTTCCTTCTGTTTTTTATTGGACAACATTTCACTTTTTCCCAAAGTCTTCAATGTGCTCCGAATATCACTCTTTTGGTTTTACAGGAACAGTGTTCAAACTGTGCATTATGAGAAGAAAGTTGTAACTTCCTGAGTGGAATGCACACATCACCAAGCATTTTCTCAGAAATCGTCTCTCCACTTTTTATCTGACTATATTTCCTATTTCACCATAAGCCCGACTGTGATCCCAAACATCGACAAGGGATTCTCCAAGCTGCATAATGTAAAGAAAGCTTCATCTATGTGAGATGAATAAACATAGCAAAAAGCAGATTCACAGAAAGCTTCTTTCCAGTTTTTATCTGAAAATATTTCCTTTTTCACCATAGTCCAGAAAGTGCTGCCGAAGGTCCCTTCATGGATCCGTCCATGACAGTTTCCAAACTGCGTAATGTAAAGACAGCTTTATCTATGTGAGATGATTACACATATCACAGGGTAGTTTCCTAGAAAGCTTCTTTCCAGTTTTTGTCGGAGGCTATTTCCCTTTTCATCATCGGCATCCACACGCTCCCGAATATCACTTGGTACCTGTTTCTCCAAAAGGGTTTCCCCAACACTGTATGAGAAGAGAGGTATAACACTCTGACTGGAATGCACACGTCACAAAGCAGTTCCTCAGAAAGCTTCTCTCCAGTTTCACTCTGAACATATTTCCTTTTTCATCGTTAGCCTCAAAGTGCCCCCGAATATCCCATCACACGCTAAACATACACAGGCCTGAAAAACTACTCAGTGAAAAGAGAGGCTTATCTGAGTGAGAGGAATTAAGACGACACAGAGCAGTTTCATAGAAAGCTTCCTTCTGAATTTTACCTGAGGGTATTTCTTTCTCCATATTATAAGGATTGTTCCCAAATGTCCTTCCTCAGATTCTGCAAAAACAGTGATTTCAGGCTGCTCAATCCAAAGAATGGTTTAGCTCTATGAGACGAATACACACAATGCAAAGCAGTTGCTCAGAACGTTTCTCTTCAGGTTTCATCGGAAAACGTTTCCTCACTCACCACAAGTCTCCGGGAGTCACTAAATATCCTTGCACCGATCCCTCAAAGACAGAGTTTCAAAACTGGCCTACATAGAGTAAGTCTTAACACTGTGAAGTGAATGCACGTATCATAGAGCAGATTCTTGGAACACTTCTTCCTCGATTTTATTTCAGTATATTTCACTCTTGGTCATAGTCCTCAATGCGTTCTGAAAAATCACATTTTCACAAGAACATTTTTCAAACACTGCCTTATGACAAAGGAAGTATAACTCCCTTAGTGGAATATATACATCACAAAGAAGTTTCTCAGAAAGCTTCTATCCAGTTTTATCTGAAGATATCTCCTCTTTCACCATAGGCCTGAATGTGCTCTTGAATGTCCCTTCACGGATCTGTGTGTGATGGAGTTTCCAAGCTGCGTAATATAATTAAAGTTTTAACTCTGCGAGATGAATAAATGTATCTAACACATAGCAGTTTCACAGAAATCTTTCTTCCAGTTTTTGTCTGAGGATATTTCCTTTTTCACCATGACCTTCCCTAACCTCCCGAATTTCTGTTTTGTAGCTTTTTCTCCAAAAGAGATTCCGTAATACTTTAGGAGAAGAAACGTTTATTTCTGTGAGTGGAATGCATACGTCACAAAGCACCTCCTCAGACAGCTTCTCTCCAGTTTCTATCTGAAGAAGTTTCCTTTCTCATGGTGAGTCTCAAAGCACTCGTGAATATTCTTTCTCAGACTAAAAAAAACCAGTGTTATGATACAGCTCAACAAAAAGAAAAGCAAACTGTTTGAGCGGAAATCACATGACACAGAGCAGTTTCACAGAAAGCTTCCTTCTCATTTTTAAGTGAGGTTATTTCTTTTTCAGGATTTTCTAAAGAGCGTTTCCAAATGTACTTTCTCAGGTTTTACAGAAAAAGTGATTTCAAACTGCTCAATCGAAAGAATGATTTAACTCTCTGAGATGAATACAAACATCACAAAACTGTTGCACAGAAAGCTTCTCTCCGATTTTGGATGGAAGACATTTCCTTGCCTCACACAGGCCTCCAGTCACCACTTACTATCCCTTTGCAGAACCCGCAAAGACTGCCTTTCAACATGGGAAATGTAGAGAAAGCTATAACCCTGTGAGAAGAAAGGACATGTCAGAGTGCAGTTTATTCGAGTGTTTCTTTCTTATTTTTATTGGATGACATTTCACTTTTTGCCATAGTCTTCAATGTGCTCCGAATATCACTCTTTTGGTTTTACAAGAACAGTGTTCAAACTGTGCCTTATGTGAAGAAAGTTACAATTCCCTGAGTGGAATGCACACACCACCAAGGAGTTCCTCAGAAAGCTTCTCCCCAGTTTTTATCTGACTATATTTGCTATTTCACCATAGGCCTCAATGTGATCCCAAATATCCCTATGTGGATCCATCCAGGAGGGAGTTTCCAAGCTGCATAATATAAAGAAAGCTTCATCTATGTGAGATGAATAAACATTGAAAAAAGGAAATTCACAGAAAGCTTCTTTCCAGTTTTAATCAGAAGATATTTCCTTTTTCACCAGAGTCTTGAATGTGCTCCCGAAGGTCCCTTCCTGGATCCGTGCATGACAGTTTCTAAGCTGCGTAATGAAAAGAAAGCTTTGTCTATGTGAGATGATTACACGTACAACCGAGTACTTTCCTGGAAACTTCTTTCCAGTTTGTGTCTGAGGCTATTTCCCTTTTCACCATGAGCATCAACATGCTCCCAAATATCACTTGGTACCTGTTTCTCCAAAAGGGTTTCCCCAACGCTGTATGAGAATAGAGGTACAACACTGTGACTAGAATGCACACGTCACAAAGCAGTTCCTCAGAAAGCTTCTCTCCAAGTTCAGTCTGATCATATTTCCTTTTTCACCGTAAGCCTCAAAGTGCTCCCGAATATCCCATCACATGCTAAACACACACAGGGCTAGAAAACTGCTCCATGACAAGAGAGGCTTATCTCAGTAAGAGGAATTAAGACGACAGAGAGCATTTTCACAGAAAGCTTCTTTCTGGATTTTACCTGAGGATATTTCTTTCCCCATATTCTAAGGACGTTCCCAAATGTCCTTCTTCAGATGCCACAAAAGGAGTGATTTCAAGCTGCTCAATCCAAATAATTGTTTAACTCTTTGATACGAATACACACATCACAAAGCAGTTGCTCAGAAAGTTTCTCTGCAAGTTTCATCGGAAGACTTAACCTTGCTCACCACAAGCCTCCGGGCGTCATTAAATATGCTTTCCCAGATTCTTCAAAGACAGAGTTTTGAAACTGGGAAACAGAGTGAGCATTAACACTGTGAAGTGAATGCACCTATCATAGAGCAGATTCTTGGAATGTTTCTTCCTCGATTTTATTTCAGTATATTTCACTATTCACCATGGACTCAATGTCAACCGAAATATCACTTTTTCGGTCTCACAGGTACAATGTTCAAACACTGCCTTGTGAGAAAAGAGGTATCATTCCCTGAGTGGAATGTGTACAACACAAAATAGTTTCTCAGAAACTTCTATCCAGTTTTTATCTGAAGATATCTCCTCTTTCACCATAGGCATGAATGTGCTCCCAAATGTCCCTTCGTGGATCTGTGCATGACGGAGTTTCCAAGCTGCGTAATATGATTAAAATTTTAACTATGTGAGATGAATAATTATGTCTAACACAAAGCACTTTCACAGAAATCTACTTTCCAGGTTTTGTCTGAGGATATTCACTTTTTCACCATAGTCATCGCTATACTCCCGAATATCTCTTGGTAGCTTTTCCTCCAAAAGGGATTCCGGAATCCTCTAGAAGAAGAAAGGTATATTTCTGTGGGTGGAATGCACACGTCCCAAAGCAGCTGCTCAAAAAGCTTTTCTCCAGTTTCTAACTGAAGACGTTTCTTTTCTCACCATAAGCGTCAAAGCCCGTCAGATTATCCCTTAGCAGACCAAACAAAAACAGTGTTATGATACAGCTCAATGAAAAGAGAAGCTTAACTGCGTGAGCAGAATTCACATGACACAGGGCACTTTCACACAAAGCTTCCTTCTGCTTTCTCTCTGAGGTTATTTCTTTTTCAGGATATTCTAAAAAGTGTTTCCATATGTCCTTTCTCAGATTCCACAGAAACAGTGATTTCAGACTACTCAATCCAAAAAATGATTTAACTCTATGAGTTGAATACAAACATCACAAAAGAATTACACAGAAAGCTTCTCTCCGATTTTAGATTTAAGACATTTCCTGGCCTCAAACAGGCCTCCAGTCGCCACTTATTATCCCTTTGCAGAACCATCAAAGACTGGCTTTCAAACTGGGAAATGCAGAGTAAGCTTTAACCCTGTGAAAAGAATGGGCATGTGAGAGAGCAGTTTCTTCTAGTGCTTCTTTCTGTTTTTTATTGGATGACATTTCACTTTTTGCCATAGTCTTCAATGTGCTCCGAATATCACCCCCTTGGTTTTACAAGAACTGTGTTCAAAGTGTGCCTTATGAAAAGAGAGTTATAACCCCCTGAATGGAATGCGTACATCACCAAGCAGTTTCTCAGAAAGCTTCTCTCTAGTTTTTATCTGACTATATTTCGTATTTCACGATAGGCATGAATATGATCCCAAATATCCCTTCGCGGATCCATCCATGAGGGAGTTTTCAAGTTGTGCAATGTAAAGAAAGCTTCATCTATGTGAGATGAATAAACCTAGAAAATAACAGATTCACAGAAACCTTTCTTCGAGTTTTTATCTGAAGATATTTCCTTTCTCATCATACTCCAGAATGTGCTCCCAATGGTCCATTCGTGGATCCGTCCATGACAGTTTCCAGGCTGTATAATGTAAAGAAAGCTTTATCTATGTGAGATGATGACATATGCCACTGAGTAGTTTCCTAGAAAGCTTCTTTCCAGTTTTTGTCTGAGGCTATTTCGCATTTCTCCATCGGCACCACCATGCTCCCAAATATCACCTGGTACCTGTTTCTCCAAAAGGGTTTCCCTGACGCTGTGTGAGTAGAGAGGTATAACACTGTGACTGGAATGCACACGTCACAAAGCAGTTCCTCGGAAAGCTTCTCCCTAGTTTCGGTCTGAGCATATTTCCTTTTTACCGTAAGCCTCGAAGTCCTCCCGAATATACCATCGCACGCTAAACATATACGGGGTGAGAAAACTGCTCAATGAAAATATAGGCCTAACTGAGTGAGAGGAATTAAGACGACACAGAGCAGTTTCACAGAAAGCTTCTGTTTGGACAAACGGAGGCAAGATGGCGCACTCCCGGTGTCTTCATCATCAATTTCTCCCGTGTGCGTGAAAATATAGCTGGCGCCCAGGAAGGTGCAGACCAATCAGGCATGCGCCAAGTGATGTCAATCCAAAGAGACCAAGATTTCCCTGTTGGCACCTGTGGAGCCCCTCCTCCTCCCCAACACATCCTTGCCCCACCTATTGCCCTTCCACTCCTAGAAAAGCTGCTCCCAGTAGATGCGTGGCATGGGCTTCCTCAGCCCCCATTCTTGTTGGGACTGCATCAGGAACTCCACCTGAGGGCTCTATCAGGCGACTCTATTGGCTTCCTTTGCCAGAGGCCGACAGACGTCACCTTGCACACCTTCTTCTCTGAAGCTAGATAACCAAAGATTAAATTTGCACATTTGCTTTTGGCCTTGCCTACTCGCTGGTTCTTTTGTGCTCTCTCTGGTGGTCTTAGAAAAACAAATCAGTTGGTGCCGAACCCGGGAGGAGACCTCTCCTCAGGCCTCTAAGGTTGAAAAACCACCTCCTTCTCCCTCGCCACAGACAGACCAGGACCCGAGACCCGCTTTCCTCACTCTCACTGCCTCTCTGGGGTAAGTGCCCTTGTCTCCTCTTTACCTCCCTCAAACAAAAATCCTGCACAGGTCCGAGGCCTACTTTTGAGCCACCAAGTGGCTCGGGAGACCCGTTCAAGACAGAGATGTCCGTCGTCTGAAGGTAATCTCCACCTTGGCTCCAAGAGCCTCCAGTCTGTCTCTGGTGATTTCAAAGGATGCTTTGAAGCCAGGCAGAGATCTCCATTGTGTAAATAAAGAGGAAACAAATGGGAAACCCCCAGTTCAAATTTCTAAAGAGCACCCCTTTAGGGTGCCTCCTAGCCAAGTTAAAAACCTTACAGCGGTTAATTTTTCTTTCCACTGTGGCGTGGCCCCAATACAAACAAAACAATCAGTCTCAGTGGCCACCAGAGGGCACCTGAGACTGCAATCTCCTTGCAGTGTCTCTCCCAACATGTGTAGCCAGTGTTCTTTGGTCCAGGTTATGCTGGCCAAGGATGCTTGCTCACAGGAACCCGAAAAAGAGGAGTCTTTATTCCTTTCTGTTCAGCCAGAGGACCTAGGGTTTCCTTCCATCCCTGTACCCTCACCCCCGCCCTACACTCCTCCTTCTTCCCCCGTCCAGACTCTTCCTTCCTCTTCTATATCTACTAGCAATCCATTCGATCCTGTGCCTCCTTCGGGGCCCCCAACTGGCTGCCTTGAGTCCCCTGTTTCTGCCCACACCCGCTCTAAGTGCACTGCTGTTGCCCCCATTCCTGCCCCACACCCTTTTACAGTGTTAGCACCTTTGTGAGAGGTAGCTGGGGCAGAGGGGTTTGTCACAGTACATGTCTCTTTTTCACTGGCCGACCTTTCCAAAATTGAGAAGCGTTTAGGTGATTTATCAGCTAATTCTACCATATACATAAAGGAATTTAGATATCTTTGTCAGGCCTATGACTTAACTTGGCATGACCTCCAGGTGACCTAACTTCTACCCTAAACACTGAGGAGCAAGAGCGCATCTTAGCGGCCTCCAGGCAGCACGCCAACCATGCAGAGATCTGTGAAAGGAGGTTCGGGAGCACATTCAGGCCTACGGTGAAAGAGGAGATATCTTCAGATAAAAACTGGATAGAAGCTTTCTGAGAACCTACTTTGTGATTTATGCATTCCACTCTGGGCGTTATGCCTCTTTTCTCACAAGGCAGTGTTTGAACACTGTTCCTGTGAAACCAAAAAAGTGATATTTAGGAACGCATTGAGGACTATGGTGAATAGTGAAATATACTGAAATAAAATCGAGCAAGAAGCGTTCCAAGAATCTGCTCTCTGATATGTACATTCACTTCACAGAGTTAATGCTTACTCTATGTTGCCCTATTTCGAAACTCTGTCTTTGAAGACTCTGTGAAGGGATATTTAGTGATGCCTGGAGGCTTATGATGCACGATGAAACGACTTCTGATGATACCTGCAGAGAAACGTTCTGAGCCACTGCTTTGTGATGTTTGTATTCGTCTCCTAGAGTTAAACCATTCTTTCCATTGAGCAGTGTAAAATAACTGTTTTTGTGGCATCTGAGGAAGGACATTTGGGAACGATCCTTAGAATATGGAGAAAGAAATATCCTCTGGTAAAATGCAGAAGGAAGCGTTCTGTGAAACTGCTCGGTGTTGTCTTAATTCCTCTCACTCAGATAAGCCTCTGTTTTCATTGAGCAGTTTTCTAGCACTGTGTATGTTTAGCGTGTGATTGGATATTCGGGACAGTTTGAGGCTAACGGTGAAAAAGGAAACATGTTCAGACCGAAACTTTAGAGAAACTTTCTGATGAACTGCTTTGTGACGTGTGCATTCCAGTCAGAGTGTTATACCTCTCTTCTCATACAGCGTAGGGGAAACCCTTTTGGAGAAACAGGTACCAAGTGATATTCCATAGTATATTGATGCCGATGGTGAAAAGGGAAATAGCCTCAGACAAACACTGGAAAGAAGATTTCTAGGAAACTACACTGTGGTCAGTGTAATCATCTCACATAGATAAAGCTTTTTTTACATTACGCAGGTTGGAAACTGTCATGAACGGATCCATGAAGGGCCCTTCGGGAGCACATTCAGGACTATGGTGAAAAAGGAAATATCTTCACATAAAAACGGTAAAGAAGCTTTCTGTGAATCTGTTTTTGCTATGTTTATTCATTTCACATACATGAAGCCTTCTTTACATTACGCAGCTTGGAAACTCTATCATGGATGGATACGGGAAGGGATATTAGGGATCACATTCCGGCCTATGGTGAAATAGGAAATATAGTCACTTAGAAACAGGAGAGAATATTTCTGAGAAACTGCTTGGTGATGTGTGCATTCCACTTAGGGAGTTATAACTTTCTTCTCATAAGGCACAGTTTGTACACTGTTCCGGTAAAACCAAAAGAGTGATATTCAGAGCACAATGAAAACTATGGCAAAAAGTGAAATGTCGTTCACTAAAAAAGAGAAAGAAGCACTCGATGAAACTGTTCTCTGACATGTCCATTCCTTCCACGGGGTTAAAACTTTACATTTCCCAGTTTGAAAGTCGGTGTTTGAGGGTTCTGCAAAGGGATAGTAAGTAGCGACCAGAGGCCTGTGTGAGGCAAGGAAATGTCTTCCATCGAAAATCGGAGAGAAGTTCTCTGTGCAACTCTTTCGTGATGTTTGTATTCATCTCATAGCGTTAAATCATTCTTTGGATGGAGCAGCTTGACATCACTGTTTCTTTGGAATCTGGGAAAGGACATTTGGAAATGCTTTTTAGAATATTCTGAAAAAGAAATAACCTCAGAGAAAAACCAGAAGAAAGCTTTATGTGAAACTTCTCTGTGTCACCTGAATTCCACTCACACAGTTAAGATTCTCTTTTCATTGAGCTGTGTCATAACACTGTTTTTGTTTAGTCTGCGAAGGGATATTCTGGAGGGCTTTGAGGCTTACGGTGAGAAAGGAAACAATTTCAGATAGAAACTGGGGAGATGTTTTCTGAGGAGCTCTTTGTGACGTGTGCATTCCACTCACAGAAATATACTTTTCTTCTCCTACAGGATTCCAAATTCCCTTTTGTAGGAAAAGCCAGCAAGAGATATTCGGGAGTATAGTGACGACTACTATGAAAAAGGAAATATCCTCGGACAAGAACTGGAAAGAATATTTCTGTGAAACTGCTCTGTGTTAGGTATATTTATTCATCTCGCATAGTTAAATATTTACTCATATTACTCAGTTTGGAAACTCCATCATGCACAGATCCACGAAGGGATATTCGGGAGCACATTCAGGCCTACGGAGAAAGAGGAGATATTTTCAGATAAAAACTGGATAGAAGCTTTCTGAGAAACTACTTTGTCATGTATGCATTCAACTCAGGAAGTTATACCTCTTTTCTTACAGGCCAGTGTTTGAATACTGCTCCTGTGAAACCGAAAATATGATATTTCAGAACGCATTGAGAACTATGGCGAATAGTGAAATATACTGAAATAAAATCGAGGAAGAAGCATTCCAAGAATCTGCTCTCTGATATGTGCATTCACTTCACAGAGTTAATGCTTACTCTATGTTGTCCAGTTTCGAAACTCTGTCATTCAAGAATCTGTGAAGGGATATTAAGTGACGTCTGGAGGCTTTTGGTGAGTGAAGAAATGTCTTCCGTTGAAACCCTCACAGAAATGATCTGAGCAATTGCTTTATGATGTGTGTATTCGTCTCATAGAGTTATACTGTTCTTTGGATTCAGCAGCTTGAAATCACTGTTTTTGTGGAATCTGAGGAAGAATATTTGTTAACAATCCTTAGATTATGGAGAAAGAATAAGCCTTAGGAACATTCCAGTAGGGAGCGTTCTGTGAAACTCTTCTCTGTCATCTTAACTCCTTTCGCTCAGTGAAGCCTCCATTTTCTTTGAGCAGTTTTCCAGCCCTGTGTATGTTTCGTGTGTGATGGGATATTTGGGAGCACTTTGAGGCTTACGGTGAAAAAGGAAATATGATCAGACCGAAACTGGGGAGAAGCTTTCCAAGGAACTGCTTTGTGACGTGTGCATTCCACTCACAGTGTTATACCTCTCTTCTCATACAGCATTGGGGAAACCTTTTTGGAGAAACAGGTACCAAGTGATAATCGGGAGCATTTGGATGCCCGTGGTGAAAATGGAAATAGCCTCAGACAAAAAATCGAAAAAGATTTCTAGGAAACTACTCTATGATATGTGTAATCACCTCACATAGATAAACCTTTCTTTACATTACGCAGCTTGAAAAATGTCATGGACGAAGGCACGAAGGGACCTTCGGGAGCACACTCTGGACTATGGTGAATAAGGAAATATCTTCAGATAAAAACTGGAAAGAAGCTCTCAGTGAATCTGCTTTTTGCTACGTTTACTCATCTCAACTAGATGAAGCTTTGTTTACATGACACAGCTTGGAAACTCCCTCGGGGATGGATCCGGGAAGGGATATTTGGGATCACATTCAGGTCTATGGTGAAAAAGGAAATATAGTCAAAAAAAATTGGAGAGGAGCTTTCTGAGAAACTGCTCTGTGTTGTCTTAATTCCTCTGGTTCAGTTAAGCCTCTATTTTCATTGAGCAGTTTTCTAGCCCTGAGTATGTTTAGCGTGTGATGGGATATTCGGGAGCACTTAGAGGCTAACAGTAAAAAAAGAATTATGACCAGACTGAAACTGGAGAGAAGCTTTCCGAGGAACTGCTTTCTGACGTGTGCATTCCAGTGACAGTGTTATACCTCTCTTCTCATACAGCATCAGGGAAACCCTTTTGGAGAAACAAGTAGCAACTGATGTTTGGGAGCATGTTGATGCCAATGGGGAAAAGGGACATAGCCTCAGACAAAAACTGGAAGGAAGCTTTCTAGGAAATTACTCTGTGATATGTGTAATCATCTCTCATAGATAAAGCTTTCTATACATTACGCAGCTTAGACAGTCTCATGGACAGATCCATGAAGGGACCTTTGGGAACACATTCTGGACTATGGTGAAAAAGGAAATATCCTCATTTAAAAACTGGAAAGAAGCTTTCTGTGAATCTGCTTTTTTCTATGTTTATTCATCTCACATAGATGAAGCTTTCTTTACATTACGCAGCTTGGAAACTTCCTCCTGGATGGATCCACATAGGGATATTTGGGATTACATTGAGGCCCATGGTGAAATAGCAAATATAGTCAGATGAAAACTGGAGAGAAGCTTTCTGAGAAACTGCTTGGTGATGTGTGCATTCCACTCAGGGAGTTGTAACTTTCTTCTCATAAGGCACAATTGGAACACTGTTCCTGTAAAACCAAAAGAGTGATATTCTTAGCACATTGAAGACTATGGCAAAAAGTGAAATGTTGTCCAATAAAAAACTGAAAGAAGCACTCGAAGAAACTGCTCTCTGACATGTCCATTCTTTTCACAGTGTTAAACCTCACTCTATATTTCTCCATTTGAAAGGCGGTGCTTGAGGTTTCTGTTAAGGGATAGTAAGTGGGAACTGGAGGCCTGTGTGAGGCAAGGAAATGTCTTCCATCGAAAATTGGAGAGAACTTTTTGTGATGTTTGCATTCATCTCATGCAGTTAAATCATTTCTTCGATTGAGCAGTTTGAAATCACTGTTTAAGTGGAATCTGAGATAGGACATTTGGAAACACTCTTTAGAATGTCCTGAAAAAGAAATAACCTCACAGAGAAACCAGAAGGAAGCTTTCTGTGAAATTACTCTTTGTCACATGAATTCCGCTCACACAGTTAAGCTTCTCTTTTCATTGGGCTCTATCATAACACTGTTTTTGTTTAATCTGCAAAGGGTTACTCTGGAGGGCTATGAGGCTTATGGTGAGAAAGCAAACATCTTCAGATAGAGACTGGTGAGAAGCTTTCTGTGGAGCTGCTTTCTGACGTGTGCATTTCACTCACAGAAATATACCTTTCTTTACCTAGAGGATTACAGAATCCCTTTTTGAGAAAAAGCTACCAAGAGATATTCGGCAGTAGAGCGATGACTATGGTGAAAAAGGAAATATCCTTAAGCAAATACTGGAAAGAAGATTTCTGTGAATCTGCTTTGTTTTAGATAGATTTATTCATCTCTCATAGTTAAAACATTAATTATATTATGCAGATTGGAAACTCCGTCATGCACAGATCTGCAAAGGGACATTCAGGAGCACATTCATGCCTACTGTGAAAGAGGAGATACCTTCAGATAAACACGGGATAGAAGCTTTCTGAGAAACTATTTTGTGATGTATGAATTCCACTCAGGGAGTTATGCCACTTTTTCTACAAGGCAGTGTTTGAACACTGTTCCTGTGAAACCGACAAAGGAATATTTCGGAAGGAATTGAGGACTATGGCTAATAGTGTACTATACTGAAATAAAATCGAGGAAGAAGTGTTCCAAAAATCTGCTCTCTGATACGTGCATTCACTTCACAGTGTTAATGCTGACTCTATGTTGCCCAGTTTCGAAAGTCTCTCTTTGAAGAATCTATGAATGGATATTTAGTGATGTCTGGACTCTTGTGGTGAGCTAGGAAACGCCTTCCGATGAAACCTGCAGAGAAACGTTCTGAGCAACTGCTTTTCGATGTGTGTATACATCTCATAGAGTTAAACCGTTCTTTGGATTGAGCAGCTTGAAATAACTATTTTTGTGGAAACTGAGTAAGGACTTTTGGGAACGATCCTTAGAATACGGGGAAAGAAATATCCTCAGGTAAAATCCAGAAGGAAGCTTTCTGTGAAACTGCTCTGTGTCGTCTTAATTCCTCTTGCTCAGTTAAGCCTCACTTTTCATTGAGCAGTTTTCTAGCCTTGAGTATGTTTAACCTGTGATGGGATATTTGGCAGCACTTTGAGGCTTACGGTGAAAAAACAAATCTGTTCAGACCGAAACTGGAGAGAAACTTTTCGAGGAACTGCTTTGTGACGTGTGCATTTCAGTCACATTGTTTTACCTCTTTTCTTATGCAACTTCAGGGAAACCCTTTTGGAGAAACAGGTACCAGGTGTTATTCGGGAGCATGTTGATGCCGGGGGTGAAATGGGAAATAGCCTCAGACAAAACTGGAAAGAAGATTTCTAGGAACCTACTCAGTGGCATGTGTAATCATCTCACATAGATAAAGCTTTATTTACGTTATGCAGCCTGGAAACTGTCATGGACGGATCCACGAAGGGACCATCGAGAGCACATTCAGGACTATGGTGAAAATGGAAATATCTTCAAAAAAAAACTGGAAAGCAGGTTTCTGTAAATCTGCTTTTTGCTATGTTTAATCATCTCACATAGCTGAAGCTTTCTTTACATTACACAGCTTGCAAACTGCCCCATGGTTGGATCCGCGATGGGATATTTGGGATCACCTTGGGGCCTACGGTGAAATAGGAAATATAGTCAGATAAAAAATGGAGAGTAGCTTTCTGAGAAACTGCTTGGTGATACATGAATTCCACTCAGGCAGCTATAACTTACTTCTCATAAGGCACAGTTTGAACCCTGTTCCTGTAAAACCAAAAGAGTGATATTCGGAGCTCATTGAAGACTACGGCAAAAAGTCAAATGTCGCCCAATAAAAAACAGAAAGAAGCACTCCAAGAAGCTGTTCTCTGACATGTCCATTCTTTCCCCAGGGTTAAAGTTTCCTCTACATTCCCCATGTTGAAAGTTGGTCTCTGAGGTTCCTGCGAAGGGATAGTAAGTGGGAACCGGAATCCTGTGTCAAGCAAGGAAATGTCTTCCATCGAAAACCAGAGAGAATCATTCTGTGCAACTCTTTTGTGATGTTTTTTATTCATCCCATAGCGTTATATGTTTGTTTGAATTGAGCAGTTTGTAAACACTTTTTTTTGTGGAATCTGAGAAAGGACATTTGGAAACGCTCCTTAGAATATCCTGAAAAAGAAATAACCTCAGAGAGAAAGCAGAAGGAAGCTTTACGTGAAACTGTTCTGTGTCTTGTGAATTCTGCTCACACAGTTAAGCTTCACTTTTCATAGAGCAGTATCATAAGACTGTTTTTGTTTAGTCTGCAAACGGATATTCTGGAACCCTTTGAGGCTTACAGTGAGAAAGGAAACGTCTTTAAATAGAAACTGGAGAGAAGCTTTTTGAGGAGCTGCTTTGTGACATGTGCGTTCCACTCACAGAAATATACCTTTCTTCTCATATAGGATTCCAGAATCCCTTTATGAGAAAAAGCTACCAAGAGACATTCTGGAGTATAGGGAGGGCTATGGTGAGAAAGCAAATATCCTCAGAGAAAAACTGGAAAGAAGATTTCTGTGAAACTGCTATGTGTTAGGTCTATTTATTCATTTTGCTATCTAAAACCTTTCTTATATTATGCAGTTTGGAAACTCTGTCATGCATGGATCCGCGAAGGGACATTCGGGAGAACATTTAGGCCTATGGTGAAAGAGGGGATATCTTCAGATAAAAACTGGATAGAAGTTTTCTGAGAAACTACTTTGTGATGTATGCATTCCACTGAGGGAGTTATACCTCTTTTTTCACAAGGCAGTGTTTGAACACTGTTCCTGTGAAACCGAAAAAGTGATAACTCGGAACACATTGAGGACTATGGCGAATAGTGAAATATACTGAAATAAAATCGAAGAAGAAGCGTTTCAAGAGTCTGCTTTCTGATATGTACATTCACTTCACAGCGTTAATGCTTACTGTTTGTTGCTCAGTTTCGAAACTCTGTCTTTAAAGTATCTGTGAAGGGATATTTAGTGACGCCCAGAGGTTTATGGTGAGTGAGGAAACGTCTTCCGCTGAAACCTGCAGAGAAACTCTGAGCAACTGTTTTGCGATCTGTGTATTTGTCTCATAAATTTAAACCGTTCTGTTGATTGAGCAGCTTGAAATCACTGGTTTTGTGGAATCTGAGGAAGTGTATTTGGGAACGATGCTTAGAATAAGGAGAAAAAATATCCTCAGGAAAAATCCAGTAGGAAGCTTTTTGTGAAATTGCTCTGTGTTGTCTTAATTCCTCTCGCACAGTTAAGCCTCTCATTTCATTGAACAGATTTCTAATGCTGTGTATGGTTAGCATGTGATTCCACTCACTGTGTTATACCTCTCTTCTCATACAGCGTCAGGGAAAACCTTTTGGAGAAACAAGTCCCAAGTTATATTCAGGAGCATGTTCATGCCAATGGTGAAAAGGGAAATATCCTCAGACAAACACTGGAAAGAAGCTTTCTAGGAAACTACTCTGTGATATGTGTAATCATCTCACATAGATAAAGCTTTCTTTACATTACACAGCTTGGAAATTGTCATGGAGTGATCCAGGAAGGGACCTCGGGAACACATACTGCACTATGGTGACAAAGGAAATATCTTCAGATAAAAACTGGAAGGAAACTTTGTGTGAATCTGCTTATTACTATGCTTATTCATCTCACACAGATGAAGCTTTCTTCACATTACACAGCTTGGAAAATCACTCGTGGATGGATCTGCGAAGGGATATTTGTGATCACATTCGGGCCTATGGTGAAACAGGTCATACACTCAGATAAAAACGGGAAAGAAGCTTTCTGAGAAACTGCTTGGAGATGTGTGCATTACACTCAGGGAGTTATAACTCTCTTCTCATAAGGCACACTTTGAACACTGTTCCTGTAAAACCAAACGACTGATATTCGGAGCACATTGAAGACTACGGCAAAAAGTGAAATGTTGTCCAACGAAAAACAGGAAGAAGCACTCGAAGAAACTGCTCTCTTACATGTCCATTTTTTCACAGGCTTAAAGCTTACTCTATATTTCCCAGTTTGAATATCTGTCTTTGAGGTTTTGCAAAGGGATACTAAGTGGCAACCTGAGGCCTGTGTGAGGCAAGGAAATGCCGCCCATCGAAAATCAAAGAGAAGCATTATGTGCAACGCTTTCATGATGTTTGTATTCATCTCATAGAGCTAAATCATTCTTTGGATTGAACAGTTTGAAATCGCTGTTTCTGTGGAATCTGAGAAAGGACATTTGGAAACGCTCTTTGGAATATCCTGAAAAACAAATAACCTCAGAGAGAAATCAGAAGGAAGCTTTCTGTGAAACTGCTCTAGGTCACGTGAATTCCGCTCACACAGTTATGCTTCTCTTCTCATTCAGCTGTCTCAAAACTCTGTTTTTGTTTAGTCTGTGAAGGGACATTCTGGAGGGCTTTGAGGCTTACGGTGAGAAAGGAATAGTCTTCAGATAGAAACTGGAGAGAAGCTTTCTGAGGAGCTGCTTTGTGACGTGTGCATTCCATTCACAGAAATATACCTATCTTTTCCTAGAGGATTCCGGAATCCCTTTTGAAGAAAAAGCTACAAAGAGACATTCAGGAGTATAGCGACGACTATGATGAAAAACGTACTATCCTCAGACAAAAACTGGAAAGAAGATTTCTGTGAAACTGCTTTGTGTTAGATATATGTTTTCATCTCGCATAGTTAAAACTTTAATTACATTTCACAGTTTGGCAACTCCGTCATGCACAGATCCGTGAAAGGATGTTCGGGAGCACCTTCAGGCCTACGGTGAAAGAGGAGATATCTGCAGATAAAAACTGAGAAGATTTCTGAGAAACTACTTTGTGATGTATGCATTCCACTCAGGGAGTTATACCTCCTTTCTCACAAGGCAGTGTTTGATCACTGTTCCTGTGAAACTGAAAAAGTGATATTTCGGAATGCATTGAAGACTGTGGCGAATAGTGAACTACACTGAAGTAAAATCGAGGAATAAGCGTTCCAAGAATCTGCTCTCTGATATTTGCATTCACTTCACAGA
>NW_022299380.1:0-1500 GCF_002776525.5 Piliocolobus tephrosceles
GTCCCAGCTACTGGGAGGCTGAGGCAGGAGAATGGCATGAACCTGGGGGGCAGAGTTTGCAGTGAGCTGAGATCTGGCCACTGCACTCCAGCCTGGGTGACAGAGCAAGACTCCATTTAAAAAAAAGACTACAGTGCCATCGCATTTAAGTAAATTTGGTGTTTTTTTTTTTTTGAGACGGAGTCTTGTTCTGTCACCCAGGCTGGAGTGCAGTGGCATGACCTCAGCTCACTGCAAGCTCCACCTCCTCGGTTCACACCATTCTCCTGCCTCAGCCTCCTGAGTAGCTGGGACTACAGGTGTCCGCCACCACGCCCTGCTAATTTTTTTTTGTACTTTTAGTAGAGACAGGGTTTCATCGTGTTAGCCAGGATGGTCTTGATCTCCTGACCTCACGATCCGCCTGCCTTGGCCTCCCAAAGTGCTGGGATTACAATCATAAGCCACCGCGCCCGGCCACATTTAAGTAAATTTTATACACATGCATATGCACAAAACATCACCGTATACTCCCCAGGAGCCATACGTATTTAATGATGTGTTGGGGAAGGAGGAATGGGATGGGAAAAGTAGATAAAGAACATAAGAGAGGGTCTTGGGCAGTCTGCAGATGGCAGGACACCATGAACTAAGGAGTGTGATTAACTCCGCTTCATGGAACCGAAGTCTTTGAGAGAAAGAAAAGCAACTGAGAACCTTCCAGAATTAAGAAAAATATAAGGCTGGGCGCGGTGGCTTATGCCTGTAATCCCAACACTTTGGAAGGCCAAGGTGGGCGAATCACAAGGTCAGTAGTTCGAGACCAGCCTGGCCAGTATGGTGAAACCCCATCTCTACTAAAAATACAAAAATTAGCCAGGCGTTGTGGCAGACACCTGTAGTCCCAGTTACTTGGGAGGCTGAGGCAGGAGAACTGCTTAAACCCAGGAGGCGGAGGTTGCAGTGAACTGAGATCACACCACTGCACTCCAGCCTGGGCAACAGAGCGAGAGTCCATCTCAAAAAAAAAGAAAGAAAAATGTAAGACTTTAGATGCAAGGGCTCACTGGGTGAAGCCCCAGTGCTCCACTTGCCTGGCTCATCAAGTTCCCGTCCATTCCTCCAGCCCCATCTCTGTGGCCAACCTCCACTCCAGGTCCCCGGCCCTGTGCTTCAGCTGCACTGAATGCCTCTGTGTGCCTGCAGGGCCTGCGCTCTCTGTTTGGCCTTTGCACATGTGGTTCTTTCTCCTCAGGCATTTCCTCACCTGTCTGTGCCTGGCTGACCCCTCCCAATTCCCCAAGTCTCCACTTAGGTGGCTCTTCCTCAGGGATGCTTCCTGAAGTGCCCAGACTGGATGTGGGGCCCTTCCACCACTGCCTGGGCTCATTTAGCACAGCTCTTTCACAGGAGATGCCCAGTGCTTGTGTGCCCCCTTCCTGGTGATGAGCCCATGGCATCTCATTCACAGACGCATCCCTGACACCACACACACTGACTGGTACAGGGCGGGTGTTCAAA
>NW_022299381.1:0-1892 GCF_002776525.5 Piliocolobus tephrosceles
GTTAGCCAGGATGATCTCAATCTCCTGACCTTGTGATCCGCCCACCTTGGCCTCCAAAAGTGCTGCGATTACAGGCTTGAGCCACAGTGCCCAGTCTTTTTTTTTGGAGATGGAGTCTTGCTCTGTTGCCCAGGCTGGAATGCAGTGGTGTGATCTCGGCTCACTGTAACTTCCGCCTCCTGGGTTCAAGCGATTCTCCTGCCTCAGCCTCCTGAGTAGCTGGGATTAAAAGCACCCACCACCACACCTGGCTAATTTTTGTATTTTTAGTAGAGACAGGGTTTCACCATGTTGGTCAGGCTTTATATATATTTTTTTCAAGAGATAGGGTCTTGCTCTGTTACCCATGCTGGAGTGCAGTAGCACAACTGTAGCTCACCACAGCCTCAAACTCCTGGGCTCAAGTAATCCTCCTTCCCCAGCCTCCCAAGTAACTGGGACTACAGGCATGCGTCACCACACCTGTCTAATTTTTTTTTTTTTTTTTTTTTTTGGAGATCGAGTCTTGCTCTGTCACCCAGGCTGGAGTGCAGTGGCACGATCTTGGCTCGCTGCAACCTCCGCTTCCTGGGTTCAAGCTATTCTCCTGCCTAAGCCTCTCAAGTAGCTGGGACTACAGGCACGTGCCACCACACCCATCTAACTTTTGAATTTTTAGTAGAGACAGGGTTTTACCATGCTGGCCAGGATAGTCTCAATCTCTTGATCTTTTGATCTGCCCACCTTGGCCTCCCAAAGTGCTGGGATTACAGGCTTGAGCCTCCGTACCTGGATGTAATTTATTATATCTTTATTTTTTGTAGAGATGGGTTACCACGATGTTGCCCAAGCTGGTCTTGAACTCCTGGCCTCAAGTGATCCTCTAACCTCAACCTCCCAAAGTGCTGGGATTACAGGTGCAAGGCACCATTCTGAGCCCTAACATGTATTATACTCCATAGAGGTACTAGTATACAGAGGGTAACAAGATTGACTGAGTACCTGGTATTTTGGTGAACAGACACTAGCAGGGAGGTATAGCATAGTATAGTATCACAGAGTAGAAGAGAGTATAGATATACTGGAGTATAGCTATAATAAAGCATAGTGTATACTATACCGGGGTAGTACAGTTATACATAGCACAGTGGTTAAAAGCAGGGCCTCGGCCAAGCGCAGTGGCTTACGCATGTAATTGCATCACTTCAGGAGGCCAAGGCAGATGGGTCGCTTGAGGTCAGGAGTTCAAAACCAGTTTGGCCAATATGGTGAAACCTGTCTCTACTAAAAATACAAAAAATTAGCTGGGTATGGTGGTGCACATCTGTAATCCCAGCTCCTGGGGAGACTGAGGCAGGAGAATCGCTTGAACTCAGGAGGCAGAGGTTGCAGTGAGCTGAGATCGTGCCACTGCACTCCAGCCTGGGCAACAGAGGGAGACTCCATCTCAAAACAACAACAACAACAACAACAACAACAAAAACACAGGGCCTATGAGACCAGATAGACCGGGGTTTAAATCCTGTGCTCCTTATCAGCTATGTGACCTGGGTAAAATTTCTTTTAAATTCTAGGCCTCAGTTTTTTTTCGTAAGTAAAATGGGGTTAATACCACCTACCTCAAAGGACAAGTTTAAGGACAGAACAGAATAACGTGTTAAAGGCCAGGCACGGTGGCTGATGCCTGTAATCCCAGCACTCTGGGAGGCTTGGGTGGGTGCATCACTTGACACCAGGAGTTTGAAACTATCCTGGCCAACATGGTGAGACCCCATCTCTACTAAAAATAAAAAAATTAGCTGAGCATGGTGGTACACACCTCTAATCCTAGCTGTTGAAAAGGCTGAGGCACAAGAATCACTTGAACCTGGGAGGCAGAGGTTGCAGTGAGCTGAGATAGTGCCACTGTACTC
>NW_022299382.1:0-12692 GCF_002776525.5 Piliocolobus tephrosceles
ACTGCAACCTCTGTTTGTCTCCTGGGTTCAAGCGATTCTCCTGCCTCAGCCTCCCAAGTAGCTGGGACTACAGGCACGTGCCACCACGCCTGGCTAATATTCGTATTTTTAGTAGAGACAGGGTTTCACCTTGTTGGCCAGGCTGGTCTCAAACTCCTGACCTCAAGTGATCCACCCACCTCAGCCTCCCAAAGTGCTGGGATTACAGGCATGAGCCACCACACCCAGCCTATATATATATATATATATATATTTTTTAACACACACACACACACAATTTAGAAAGCTCTATACCAAGCTTACCCAACCTGCGGCCTGGGATGGCTTTGAATGCAGCCCAATACAAATTCATAAACTTTCTTAAAACATTATGAGATTTTTTTGTGATTTTTTTTTTTTTTTTTTTTTAGCTCATCAGCTATCATTAGTGTTAGTGTATTTTATGTGTGGCCCAAGACAGTTCTTCTTCCACTGTGGTCCAGGGAAGCCAAAAGACTGGATACCTTAGCTTACACAAATCTAACAGTAGTTACCATGAGGAAGGGACTGACTGGGGCCAGTCCAGGCAAAGGGGTGTTTTGTATTTTACTCTCTATGCCTCTGTGGGTTTTGTAATTTTTGTAATGAGTGCTTTTCTTTGAAGTGACTTACCTGATTTTTAAAAACCAATTTATTATATATATATATGTGTATGTGTGTGTGTGTGTGTGTATATAAAATTCAGAGTGGCCCCAGGAGTAGAGGGTTAGAAGGTGGGCATGAGGGAGGGGCTGGGATCTGGGGAGGCCTGGGGAGGCAGGCACGTGTGGCCACAGGCAGTACCCCATTAGGTCCAGTGCTGAGTGGAGCTGGGGAGGGTGTCTAAGTTGGATAACCGCTCACTGAAAGAGGGAGTTAAAAAACCCTGGGAGCTCTAACCCAGTGTCAGAACCCAGGGAAGGTCACGCACAGTGGCTCACGCCTGTAATCCCAACACTTTGGGAGGCCAAGGCGGGCAGATCACTTGAGATCGGGAGTTAGAGATGGGCCTGGCCAACATGGCGAAACCCCATCTCTACTAAAAATACAAAAATTAGCTGGGCATGGTGGCACGCACCTATAATCCCAGCTACTTGGGAGGCCGAAGCAGAAGAATCACTCGAACCCTGGAGGTGGAGGTTGCAGTGAGCCGAGATGGCGCCACTGCATTCCAGAGCCCAGAGAAGGTGCCTGATCCAACCTGAGGACCCAGAGGGCTTCCTGGAAGAAGTGGCTGGCGCAGGGGCACTGAGCGTGGGTAGTGAGGCTGAGCAGTCATGGGGCCTGCCAGCAGGGGAGACTACCACGAAGCACCCTCTGGAGCCCGGAGCCGGGGTGGACCTCAAGCATCCCCAGGGCTGCAAGCTGAGGGAGGGAGGGTTGGACTGGGCTGGGGGCTGTTGTCCCCTGGTCCCCGCATCCACATGGGTCCTGCCCAGCCCTCTCCCCAGAAACTGGCCTAGGGCACCACAGGAGCGGTTATGCAAATCGCCTCCAGGTGTGGCTCTCCTTCCCTTTTGGTGGCTGGGGCCGCAGAACGTCCTGATGCCTCACTGGGCGGGAGGTGGGGGGAGCAGGGAGGAACAAACAGCCTGCACCCTTCTCTTCCCCCAGCTACAGCTCCAGTGGAAAAGAAAAACATCTCTCTTCTGGAAGAGCCCCCAAAACCTCATCACATCTGGTTCCCATCGGCCCTGTTTGGTTCTAATGATCCCGCTTCCTGCTACCGTCTCTGGGGGCCCCCAACCCCTGCCCAGTTGTGGGAACAGCCCCGACCCCTTCACTCAGCCTTCAGCAAATCCTGCTCAGTGGGGTCCCCGACAGCTTCATTCAGACATGGGAGACTGGTGCTCAGGAGCCGCAGGTGGCTGTCTAGATTGAAAGGCTCTGTCAGGGGTGGGTCCCAAGCGTCCCCCTGCAGTCCTGGGGATGCTTGGGGTCTATCGAGGCTCTGGAGGGTCCTGGCCTCACCGTGAATGTGATGGATCATCTCGCTGCCCCAAGATGTGTCCCCAGACCTTTCCTCTGGCTGTTCCCGTGGCTTGGGGGCCTCTGCTTTCACAGTGCCACCCACAGCCTGCCAAGTCCCGCCCAGACCTCCAGGAACCCCGCTGTCCCCTAGGCCTGGTTCCCCTCACCTTCTGGAGTGGGTTCTCCTGTGCATCAGGCACTGTGTTGGGCTCCCTGCTCCCCACCCCCACCTCCGCCCAACCCTCCCTGGGACGTCCTTGGTAACCAGGAATGAACCAGAGGCTCTGTCTGTGCTGAGAGCACAGAAGCAACATGGAAGTTCTGTTTACCTGGAGGGCGTTTCTCTTCAAAGCCACTTTCAAAGGCCCCAGGGCCTCAGGGACAGAGCTGGGATAGGGTAGGGTAAGGGTGGGTGTGTCAGGGAGCCAAGAGATGTGGGTGGCAGGCGAGGCCGGGAGACTAAGCCCAGAGAGCAGGGACTCCAGGCGCGGCCCAGGCGGACCCAGAGAAACCATTTGGAGGGAAAGTCACAGAGTCCCCCCGCTCTCCCCTCCAGGCGGTGGCAGCTTGGGACCTGCTGGGAGTACGGCTCTCTCTCCGGGGCAGGACACTGCCTTCAACCCTCCCAAGTGCAGCTGTCAGGACAAGGTGCCACGTGATGGACAGCATTTGTCCCAAATTATTACTAATCATTAACAGGTTACACACACTGTGTGCAAAGCTCTGCTCCGCCTGAGTCGAGTGTGTTAACTCCCTTCATCCCCACAGAAACCCAAGAAGGAGCTGCTTCCGTAATATTGATAATTATTATCATTCCCATTTCACAGATGAGAAAACTGAGGCATAAATAGGTTAAGTAACTCTCCCAAGGTCAAACAACCAGGAAGCAGTGAAGCCAGGATGTGGACCCAGGAGCCACTTACCACTCCCCGCCCTACTGTACAGAGGCCTTGGGGTCCCCCAGAATGCAGGGGTCTCTGATTCCACCACTACCTCTCCTTCCCAGACTGCACCAGACTCTGGACTGGGAGCTCCTCGAGGGCAGCAACGGGGACAGGTTTCACCTGTGTCTCCTCAGCAGCCAGGACTAGGCCTTCATTCATTCATGCATGCATGCATTCATTTATGCATTCACTAATTCATTCATTCGTGATTTTTATGAGCAGCAAAAAGCACCTGGGAGCCATGTGCCAAAACCCCTCTGAGCCTCAAGACCTCTCATCCACAAAATGGGAATATTGCTAGGCGCGGTAGCTCACGCCTGTAATCCCAGTACTTTGGGAGGCTAAGGTGGGTGGATCCCCTGAGGTCAGGAGTTCGAGACCAGCCTGGCCAACATGGTGAAACCCCATCTCTACTAAAAATACAAATATTAGCTGGGTGTGGGATGTGCGCCTATAATCCCAGCTTCCAGGGAGGCTGGAGCAGGAGAACTGTTTGAACCCGGGAGGTGGAGGTTGCAGTGAGCCGAAATGGCACCACTGCACTCCAGCCTGGGTGACAGAGCAAGACTCCGTCTTGAAAAAATTAAAAAGAACAAAACGGGAATATTGTCTAGAACAAAGCAGTCCAACAGAAATAAAACAAACAGCCAGGCACAGTGGCTCACGCCTGTAATCCCAGCAGTTTGGGAGGCTGAGGCGGGCGGGTTATCTGAGGTCAGGAGTTCCAGACCAGCCTGACCAACATGGAGAAACCCCAACTCTACTAGAAATACAAAATTAGCTAGTCATGGTGGTGCATGCCTGTAATCCCAGCTACTCAGAAGGCTGAGGCAGGAGAATTGCTTGAACCCAGGAGGCAGAGGTTGCAGTGAGCCGAGATTGCGCCATTGCATTCCAGCCTGGGAGACAGAGCAAAACTGTGTCTCACAAAAAAAAAAAACGTAAGAAGTACCAAGTGAAATTAATTTTAACAACGTGGGTTTTTTTTTTTAAGCCAGTAGCTCTAGAATATTATCCTGTCAGCCCGTAGTCAGGGGTAAAATGATGCGTGAGATATTTCACATTCCTTTGCTTGCACCAAAGCTGAGCAATCCTGTGCATCTTTTACTTGTAGGGTATTCAGACATGGGAGACCGGTGCTCAGGAGCCACAGGTGGCCATTGTCCCGGACAGTGCAGTTCTAGATTGGAAGGTTTTGTCAGGGTTGAATAGACCCCCAGCTTCCAGAGCGTGCGCGGGTGAGAGGGTCCCAGCCCCCTTTCTCTCGGCCTGGCAGAGCCTCCCCTTTCCTTCCCTGCCAGCCCTGCACAGCCTCTCCCATACAGCCAGAAGTCGGGCCCCTCTGGAGTGCTCCTGGAACCAGGACTGAGGCCTGCTGGTTTCCGGGGAAGGAGGAGGAGAAGAGAAAGAGCAGGCTGGGCGGTGAGGAGGGAGCTGCCGCCTGGCACAGGGACAGGGTTTGTTTGCACCTCTTTGAAGCCGGGAGATGAAAGTGGGACCCACATGGGCTGCATGGACTGCCTTTGATTCTCTCCTCCCTGGGCCCCACGCAGCTGCAGCCGGGCCAGGCCCAGCCCTACACTGCCCCAGGGGGAGCAGAAGAGGCCCTACGCTGAGGGTGTTGCTCCCCTGGGTGGCTTGGGGTAAGTGGACAAGGCATCCTCAGTCCTGGGGGATGGCCCTCCCACAGACCTACCCTAAAGGGACAGCCACAGCCTCCCTCAGGAGGAGCCAGCAGGTGCGCTGTGCAGAACCTGCGGCCCCAAACCTCTCCTCTGCCAACACCCGGATGCCCGCCCTAGCAGCCAGCCCTGAAGGACAAACACAGTAAGAGCAAGGAGGCTGAGAATCGGGTCGCTCTCTCACCCTCTCCAAGCCTCTTTCTTCAGTATTCATTGAGGGCCTACTGTGAGCCGGCACTATTCTAGATGCCCTCCCACTGTGTGTCACAGAGCAGATGGAATGAAATGACTGTAAAATGCTCAACACTGCAGCCAGGTGCGGTGGCTCACGCCTGTAATCCCAGAAGTTTGGGAGGCCGAGATGGGTGGATCGCTTGAAGCCAGGAGTTCGAGATCAGCCTGGCCAGCATGGTGAAAACCCATCTCTACTAAAGATACAAAAATTGGACGGGCGTGGTAGCGCGTGCCTGTAGTCCCAGCTACTCGGGAGGCTGAGCAAGAGAATCACCTGAACCAGGGAGGTGGAGGTTGCAGTGAGCCGAGATCGCACCACGGCACTCCAGCTTGGGTGACAGAGTGAGACTCTGCCTCAAAAAAATAAAATAAAAATAGGCCGAGCACTGTGGCTCATGCCTATAATATAATCCCAGCACTTTGGGAGATTGAGGCGGGCGGATCACGAGGTCAGGAGATCAAGACCTTCCCGGCTAACATGGTGAAACCCCATCTCTACTAAAAAATAGAAAAAATTAGCCGGGCGAGGTGGCGGGCGCCTGTAGTCCCAGCTACTCAGGAGGCTGAAGCAGGAGAATGGTGTGAACCCAGGAGGCGGAGCTTGCAGTGAGCTGAGATCCGGCCACTGCACTCCAGCCCGGGCGACAGAGAGAGACTCCGTCTCAAAAAAATAATTTAAAAAAATTAATAAAATAAAATAAAAATACTTAGCACTGGGTCCAGCACATAGCAAGCGCGCAGTGCGTTTATCCAGCCTCCCCGTCATCATCGTCATCACTACTGCATTCTCCAAGGTCTCTTAACTGCCCCCAGGCTCTGAAGGGAGAGAATCAGCGGCTAGAACAGTGCCCATCCCTAGGTCCTGTCCCTCCGTGTTCTGGCCTGACATCAGCCGCCTCCACTCTCCCAGGTCCCTTGGGGGCAGCTTTCGCACTGGTGGAAGCCAGACCACTTCACTCTGTGGCCAGAGAACAGCAGCTCAGATCGGAGGCGTCATGCTCCAGAGACCCTCTGGCCATTATAGAGGCAAAGCCCCTCAAGCAGCTGGGGGCTCCAGGTAGCAGCAAAGCTCTGGGGCCAGCAGGGGTCAAGGCCTCTGCTTTACTGGGGGGTGGCCTCTGCGATACTGGACCCCCCATCATTTCAGGCAGCATGGATCAAGTGTCCTAGGCCCTCCCCACTATCCAAACAGCCTCTGGAGCCCCCCAGTCACCCCACCTCTGTGGGCAGGGAGAGCCACCTTTGTCTTCCTCCTTCTTCCAGCAGGGCGTGGACTGTGCTGCTGGTCACAGCATCCTCCCACACAAGGCTTGCTCTGTTCCCAGGCAGCGCAGGGACAGAGGGCGGCGGGGCCCGTGAGCCCCTCTGGGCATGCACCTTTACTCCTGATTCTCCCTCCCTGGACCTCCTGCTGCCTCCCGTGGGTAGGGGAGGAGAGATGGTGAAACCAGGCTGGTGACAAGGAGCACAGTGGACAAGAACCAAGCCCTGAGGGCTTGCAAATGACCGCTGGGTTTGCAGGCCTGGCTGAGGCGGGCTTTTTCCAGGTGTGTCTCTGACCCTTGCATTGCTCTTTCCAGGCCGGCGTGGTCATCCCCATTTCACAGATGAGGAGACCGAGGCTCAAAGCCATGGAGACGTTTGTCCACGATCACACTCTTAGGAGTTAGTGCAGCCAGGATCTGATCCCAGGTCTGACTGATTCCAAGCTTGTGTTCTTCCCACCCAACCACACTGCCAGGGAATTCAGCCCCTCTCCTTGGTGTGCTCACACAGCCCCAGGCAGCTCCTCTAAGGTCTGAAACTGCGCGGCCAAGAAGCCAGCCCTGAAAATGACTTGTGAGAGATCCAACGCTGGCCTTGGAGGCAGAACAGCCAGGCACGACTCTCACCAACCCCATGGCCTTGGACGGGCCACCTCACCTCCTGACCTTCGTCTTCTCTGCCAGGGAAGGGGCATGGAGGCAGGATTTCCAGAAGCATGCGAGGCTGGCACGATGATCTTTGCCTTTTCAAATGCTGTAATAGTTTTAAATTTGTTTTATTGTATATTAGAGCAGATAGATGTAACTAGTGTGTCAAATTCACAATTCCAGGGACATTTTTGCTTAGGTACTATCTATGTAAGTAAAAGAAGTGCATCAATTTAAGGGAAAATACTAAGTAAATGAAAAGCTGGGTGGTTGGAGGATATGGCTCACGGTGTGGAGGAAGATCAACACGCTGGTGTCTCAGCAACAGAAACCAGAAGAAGACCTGCATTGACCAGATCAGAGCTCGCGTGGGAAGGGGCTGGAAAGGAGTGCCCGGGCCCCCCTGGCCCCATGGACAGGAGAGAGGGACTCGGGGAGGCAGGAAGGCAAAGCCCAGGAGAGGAGAGGGAGAGAGCCGAGTACATGCATCTAACCGGGGCCCCGCGCGGAGCCTGGAAGCCACATTGCTGCCTCCCGCCCTGGGCCGCCCTGTCCGCAGCTGGCTGATGTAAAACACACATGTTTTGACTGAAGCCGCTCTCCCCCCACCTCCTGAAAAACGCCAACATTAAAGGGAGCGTAGCTTTGTAAAACTGAAACTGTAAAACGCTTCTGAAACCCAGCCTGGGGGATTAAAGAAACCACATGAAAAGGGACTCGGGACGACCTGGACGTTGACTTCCTGTTCAGAAGTTCGTTCAACATGTGCCTCCCACCCGGGCCCATGGCGTGTATGGAGGAGGGGGAGGGAGGAGGAGAAAAGAGGAAGACCAGGACCAGTGGGGGCTGGCGGGTGCCTCAGGGGGCTCCGGAAACCCAGAGCATGGCTAAGGTCTGAGGCCTGCAACCCCATGCCACCGCCTTCCTAGGCCTCTGACCTCCAGGGGCTCTGGGGAAAAGGGTTGAGGCTGATCTTGGCCTTGGGACCCTGCCCTGTAGTAACAGAGGGGTCAAGAGCAAAAGACCGTAGGCCCCAACTCCCTGCCTCTGCCAGTCTCCCCTGCTGTTCCCAGCACGGTCCTCCCTGGCCCTGGGCATTCGGAGATGTGGAATTCGCTTGGACCCCAGCTCAGCTTCCCACCCAATGGTGGTTAAGAACCTTCCCCAGCCAGGCACAGGAGCAACTGTGGGTTCAAATCCCAGCTCTGCCACTTCTTAGCTGTGGGTCCACCCAGGAATCCTAAAACACTCACCCCATACGGCTGTTCAGGGGAATGTGCTCGGCAGGGTGCCTGGCACATAGTAAGGGCTCCAGGAACAGCAGCCACCTTCAACCAGCAACCACCCACCTTCTCCCCATGGGGAGGTCAGAGCATGCAGTGTGTGTGGGCAAGGATGCTAGGGCTGGGTGGTGCAGCCAGCACCCTGTGCTATGATGAGAGGGATGAAGCAGTTCCTCCTCTGCCCTCTGAAGACTGGGTCGGAGTTTCCCCCCGGTCCCCTCCTTGCTATGTGGCCTTGGCCAAGTCACCTCCCCTCTCTGGGCTCAGGGCCTGCATCCTGGGGAAAAGAGGACTGGGTCGAAGGTCCCCTCCAGTTCAGATGTTCTAGCTTGTGGCCAAAGGATGAAAAGAAAGGAGGAAGCCTGTCTGTCCCCTGTGGCTGCAGGACCCCAGCAGGTGTAATAAGTGATTTCTGGCACTGCGGCTGAAGACGGGGCCCGCTGTCCAGGGCTGTGGCCGGGGGAAGCCCTGTCTATGGACACTCAGAATCCCTGGATCTTGCACAGGTCACACAAACACAGACACCCACCCATCACCCACACACACCACAGGCCACTGGGTGGCCACCACCCCCCGGCTTCATCACAGCCCTCCCTCTGCTACATAAACTCCCCATGCCCTCCAGTGTCCCCCGCAATCACTTGCCTAATATTAGGATATTAAAAAATATGGCAAGATTTTAAGAGACTTATTAAAATGCAATTAGCAGCGTGTACGACTTAAGCAGAGAGATTATTTTTAAAAATGACTTGATTGTGCGGAATACCACGCACCTTCCCGAGGCCGTAAACCTGCCAATCACACACGCTCTCAAACGAGGAGGTTTCTTTGCTTTCTCTTTGTCCTTCAGGCTTTTCTCCTGTCCCCCTTCCCCCAGTGACCACTAAGGCTATGGTCCCCAGCCCACAAAAGCCACCCGCCCACCCACGAACACAGAGACCCCTCCAGAGGCCCCTCAGAAGGAAGCCAAGGGTTAATGAAATCCAAAGCAAAGCCTGGAGAAGCTTTGAGAAAGCAGCCACGGGGTGGGCAAGGGGATGGAGAAGCCCCCTCCTACTTACTGACACCCCCATGATCATTTGGATCCGGGCAGAGGCTGCCACCAAGGTAAGGATGACAAACTGTCCTTGCCATCAAGCGACAAGGGGTTGGAAGGGCTGAAGGGAGGAGGAAGAGGTCCCAGGGAGGGGGGTCCTTCTGACCTCCTCCGAGGGCTGAGCCTCAGGGACCCCGGTTTGGCAGCCCCCGTCAGCGCCCGCCGGATGGGCTGGAACGGTGGGTTATGCTGCCCCCTGCTGCTCACTCTCTGAACTGCAGCTCTGCTCCCAGGACCTGGTGTCAGAGCGAAGGCATTGGCATGGTCCCAGGGCCAGCCCTTCTCCAGCTGGGTGGACCACGAGGCCCCCTGGGGTCTTCCACAGTGCTAACCTGAAGAGAACCATGTATCTGGAAGTGGGGGGAACTTCTCTCTGGCCGCCACCTGCCACGCAGCCCCACCCCTGGCTGGAGGAGTTTATCAAATAACTTGCTACTTCCTGGCATGAGGCTCCCCCTGGCACTTTTATTCCAACCATAAAAAGGCTATTTCATTGAGAAATAAAGTCCCATCTCCCTGACGTGTAACTCCTTTCAGAGCTCTTACTCAACTGCCAGGCGAAATTTATGTTTCCTGGATGTTCGTGCCTAAGATTGCAACTGGGAACCAGGGAGAGGGCTGGAAGCGGGGATGCCTCTCTGGCGGGGGAACATGCGGTCTAAGAAGCCGTGGAAACCCAGTGTCCAACAGAGAGCCCTCCCCTTGGAATGAGGAGGCCGGGGTTTTGGCCCTGGTGCCACCATCCGATAGTTATGACCTTGGGCGGGCCCTGAGCCTCAGTTTCTTCCTCTGTAAAATGGGAAAAACAATTATTTTCTCCCTGGAAGGGATGCTGCTGGGCACAATGAACAGATGGAGGTGGCAAGTACTTGGGCGGTGTATGAGAGTCAAGTGTTGGATTGTTATGGAGGCTGTGACATTCTCTAATTTAGGGAGTATCCCTCGCAGATTCTCTCATGCAGCACTTCTCAGCTTACACAGTGGGGCATCAGAACCCCCTGGATGACTTCAGTCCCGCAGACTGCCGAGCCCCACCCCTGAATTCCGGCTCTGTAGGTCTGGAGTGGGGCCTGATAATTTGCATTTCTCTAACAAGCGTGAGATCAGGGTGTGGGGGTGGGAAGGGCTGCTGTTCCGGTGATGCTACTTTGAGAACCACTGTTCCGAGGGCTTTTTGATCTGGGACGTGGAACAGCTCAGCCCGATTGTTGGGAAAGGAACCGGGAGCAGGTGGGAGGTCATCTGTGGAGCAGGTGACAGGTGGGCTCTGGCTGCCTGCATGGGAATGAACTTCTGTCCATATCGTCCCATCTTGTCCCCCCACCTGGCTTGGCTTAATGTCTCTGGCAGCCCCAGCCCCAGACACCAGACCTGTGAGCAGCAGAGGTGTCGGGCCGTGGGCTGGGGCTGGGCTGGGCTGGAGATAATGGACCCTCAGAAGAAAGAGGTTCTCCCCTGGCTGCATGAGAGACTCTGAACGTCCTATCTGCACGGGATGGCCCGGGTGTCCTCCTGGATCAGAGGTTGCTGGGCCATTCACTCCGGTTTCCAAACAGCCCAACAGCAAAACTGAGGCTCAGAAGGTGAACTGACTAGCTCAAGGCCACATGGCTTGGGGGAACAGATCTGGTTTCCAGACCTCCGGAAGACACTTCCCAACCACACTGCCTCTCTGCTTACACAGTAATTGGGAGGATTACTAAATAGAAACTACAGTTCCAGCTTAAGTAATATTCAAACACCCAACCAAAGGGCTGGACACAGTAGTTCACGCCTTCTAGCACATTAGGAGGCTGAGGTGGGAGGAGCCCAGGAGCTGGAGACCAGCTTGGGCAGCAGAGCAAGACCTCGTGTCTACAAAAAAAAAAAACTTTTTAAAGCTAGCCAGGTGTGGTGGAGCATGTCTGTGCTCTCAGCTACTAGGGAGGCTGAGGTGGGAAAATCACATGACTCCAGAAGGTCAAGGCTGCAGTGAGCTATGATTGCACCACTGCACTCCAGCCTGGGCAACAGAGCAGGATCTTACCCCAAAAACAAAAACAAATACTCAACAGAGACTTGCAGCGAAGACTGAAAGACTATGTTGTGATGTAAAGTCTGCTGAGGGAAGCATTGAACATTTGGCGGCCGGGCGAGATGGCTCATGCCTACAATCCCAACATCTTAGGAGGCTGAGGTGGGCGGATCACCTGAGGTCAGGACTTCAAGACCAGCCTGGCCAACATGGTGAAAACCCATCTGTATTAACAATACAAAAATTAGCCAGGTGTGGTGATGTGCGCCTGTAGTCCCACCTACTCAGGAGGCTGCAGCAGGAGAATCGCTTGAACCCAAGAAGTGGATTGCAGTGAGCCGAGATTGTGCCATGGCACGCCAGCCTGGGCAGCAGAGTGAGACTCCTTCTAAAAAACAAACAAAAAAACTAGGAATTCAGGACCGTCAGCCAGGGAACAACAATGAGCCTGGATGCTGAAGGGCGTGAAAGGCTTTGTGCTCAAGAAGGAAAGCCCAAAAGAGAAACTGGACCAGCTCCAGCTGCTCCGTGTAGCAGGAGAAAAGTACAATAAATGCAGCATAGACTTTGGACTTCATGCGGAGTCGTGCGGGGGGATAAAAGATGAGAATCCAAGCCGCTGAAGGCGGGGAACCATCGAGTTATGTCTAAGCACCTGGAACAGCCCGGGCTGTCCAAGATCTCCCGGCAGCTGCTGACCCCGGGGGAAAGAGCTGCTCCCTGCCAGAATTTCACTGATCACAGACGTGTCAGCCATAAACAAATGACTACAAGACCTGGGAGGTCTCAACGGGAAAACCGGCAGAGGCAACACCCGTGCGTGTCCCAGGATCAGGCATGGGTGCCAGCCAGGTCTGCCCTGGTCACAGAAATGGGGTTGTCCCATCTGGAGGGAGAATGGGAACCTTCCGGAGAACCCCAAGCACTTTCTAATTAAGCACGACTGCCCCGCTTTTGAGCGGGTGCAGAGCGAAGCTGGGGGAAGGAAGAGAAGTAAAGTGGTTTGTTCCAGCTGCACGGAGCGCTGAGCTGGGAAGAGTGCCCAGAACAGTTAATGCCCAGACCCTCTCAGCCTTGCAAATCGCCGCCCGCCTGGGGGGTGAAGAGCCATTTATGCCAGGTAAAGGCTGGTGATTTCATTAACTCCCTTCCCTCTGTCTTGTCTCCAAGGGCACAGGGTGGTTGTTAAACACAGGAGGACTTGGTAAAGGGTTAGCCTTGGTTTACAGGACTTTCTCGCACATGGGTGCCCCTGCTCTACCCTGTCCCAAAGCTGGGGGGCTCTACAGGGATAGAGAAGGGGCCGGGGTGGATGGAGGTGGATGGAGGTGGAGGGAGTGGATGGAGGTGGATGGAGGTGGAGGGAGGTGGAGGGAGGTGGAGGGAGGTGGAGGGAGTGGATGGAGGTGGAGGGAGGTGGAGGGAGGGGGAGGGGGGGGGAGGGGGGGGGAGGGGGGGGGGGGGGGGGGGGGGGGGGGGGGGGGGGGGGGGGGGGGGGGTGGGGGGAGGTGGAGGGAGGTGGAGGGAGGTGGAGGGA